>NW_027649829.1:10000-100000 GCF_965287045.1 Carcharhinus amblyrhynchos | reverse complement strand
TTATTGAACATATCAGACTCTGAGGTGGGGGGGGGGGGCACTGACACAGGGAGCATGCTGGGTGGATGTTCTCCCACCTTGTGTGGGGGCAATCTAATTGGGTAAGGATGGCAGATTTCCTTCCCTAAAGGATATTAGTGAACCAGATGGGGTTTTCCAACACTGGTTTCATGGTCATCAGTAGATTCTTAATTCCAAATTTTTATTGAGTTCAAATTTCATCACTGGCAGGATTTGAATCTGAGTCCCCAGATCTTGTCCAGGGTCTGTGGATTACTAATCCGATGACAATATCACCAGGCCACCGTCTCCCCACTGACTCCCTGACAGAGCATCCCACCCACACCTGATTCTTGTGACTAATGGGCGAATGGGCCAGGAAATGGCAAATGGAATTTAATGTTGGCAAGTGTGAGGTGGTCCACTTTGGTAGGAAGAATGGTAGGAAGGACTATTACTTACGGGGTGAAAAACTGCAGCAGGTGACGGTGCAGAGGGACCTCGGGGTCCTTGTGCATGAGTCGCAAAAACCCAGCTTGCAGGTGCAGCAGGTGGTCAGGAAGGTGAATGGGATGCTGGCCTTCATAGCGAGGGGGATTGAATATAAAAGTAGGGAGGTCTTGCTGCGGCTATTTAGGGCATTGGTGAGGCCGCAGCTGGAGTACTGTGTGCAGTTTTGGTCGCCGTACTTACGCAAGGATATTTTGGCCTTGGAGCGAGTGCAGAGGAGGTTTACTAGGCTGATACCGGAGTTGAGGGGGTTGAGCTATGAGGAGAGGCTGAATAAACTAGGCTTGTACTCGTTAGAGTTTAGAAGAATGAGGGGAGATCTCATTGAGACATATAAGATGATGAATGGGATGGATAGGATAGAGGTGGAGAGACTCTTCCAGCTCAGAAAGGACAGTAGGACTAGGGGGCACAGCCTCAAGATAAAGGGGGGTGCGGTTTAGAACGGAGTTGAGGAGGAACTTCTTCACTCAAAGGGTGGTGAATCTCTGGAATTCTCTGCCCATTGAAGTGGTGGAGGCTGCCTTGCTAAATATTTTTAAGACGCGGGTTGATGGGTTTTTGATAAGAGAGGGGATTAAGGGTTATGGGGAGAGGGCGGGAATGTGGAACTGAGACACGACAGATCAGCCATGATCTTATTGAATGGCGGGGCAGGCTCGAAGGGCTAGATGGCCTACTCCTGCTCCTATTTCTTATGTTCTTAATCCCCATAATACACTATGGGACACTAAGGGGCAATTTAGCATGGCCAATCCACCTGCACATCGTTGAAGTGTAGGAGGAAACTGGAGCACCCGAAGGAAACCCATGCAGACGCGGGGAGAATGTGCAAACTCCACAGAGTCAGTCTGTGGAATCCTCTCCCCCAGAGGCACAGTGATTGAATAGATTCACGACCAAGTTAAAGAGACTTCCGATTGACACCAGGACCGCGGGGTTATGGAGAGGAACAGGGGGAACCACAAGCAGATCAGACCTGATTTTGTGGAATGGGAATAGCAGGTTCGACGGGCAGAGTGGCCTACTCCTGATCCTGTATTTTATGATCTGAATTTGACAATCCACATGGTTTTTGCAAGATAATCCTTTCTGTTAATGTTTCACAAAGTCTTCGAGACAAACGTGATGTCTTTAAGCAGGAGAGGTTCGGAGCAATGAGGATAATTGCAGCATGGACAAGTTGGGCCGCAGGGCCTGTTTCATGCTGTAAATCTCAATGACTCTATAGCCGGACATTACCGGCACAGAGAACGGCATTTTCCATTGGCCTTGGGTGGGATTGTACAAACCTTGGGTGGATATGGCGGGTAAGGGTGGTACGGTGGTGCAGTGGTTAGCACTGCTGCTTCACAGCTCCAGGGGCCCAGGTTCGATTCCTAGTGTGGGTCACTGTCCAGGGTCTTTGCACATTCTCCCCGTGTCAGTGTGGGTTTCCTCCAGATGCTCTGGTTTCCTCCCACAGTCCAAAGGTGTCTGTGTTAGGTTGATTGGCCATGCTAAAAAATTGCACTTAGTGTCCTGAGATGCTTAGGCTAGAGGCATTAGCGGGTAAATATGCAGAGACACAGGGTAGGGAATGGGTGGGATTGTGGTCCGTGCAGACTCGATGGACAAAATGGCCTCTTTCTGCACTGTAGGCTTTCTATGATTCTTCTATGAGAATCCTGCCCTGTGGCTCCATCTCATTCTGGCCAAGAAATGAGACCTTCACTCATCCTGTATATGTCTGTAAATTGTGAATTCTCACAAGGGAGGTACAAAGATCTATAAATCTGTGGGCACACTGCATCAGCTGTCTCCATGTATCCTGAGAACAGTTATCATAGCATCACAGTAGCAACAAAGGAGGCCATTCTGCCCATCATTTCTGTGCTAGCCCTTTGAAAGATCTCTCCAATTAGTCCCCGCTCTCTCTGTAAATTTTCCCGCTTCCAGTATTTCCCCAATTGCCCCTTTTGAAAGTTCCTATTGAATCTGCTTCCACCGCCCTTTCAGGCAGCGCCTTCCAGATCACAACAACTCGCTGTGTGTCCAAAATAAAATTCTCCCCATCTCCCCCCGGCTCTGGTTCTTTTCCCGATTCTCTCCAATCTGTGTCCCCTCTGGTTACCGAGCCTCCTGTCACTGGAAACACTTTCTCCTCATTCACTCCATCCAAACCCCGCCTCCCTCCCCCTCGTGATTCTGAACACCTCGATTCAATCTCCCTCTTAACCTTCCCTGCTCCGTGGGAAATGATCCCAGCTTCTCCCTGTCTCTCCGCATGAACGGACATCCCTTCATTCCCCCCTGGAACGTTCCAATAAATCTCTATCCACAGCCCCTCTTAAAGTTTGTGAAGAAAGTCAGGGTCTGGGAACCCTGCGGAGAGTAACTCACCTCCTGACTCCCAAAGCCTGACACCATCAACAAGGACACAAGTCAGGAATGTGATGGAATACTCCCCACTTGCCTGGATGGGTGCGGCTCCAACAACACTCGAGAAGCTCGACACCATCCAGAACAAAGTAAACCCACTTAATTGACACACTAACCACAAACACTCACTCCCTCCACTCCCTATGCACAGTGACAGCCGTGTGTACCATCTACAAGATGCACTGCAGCAACTCACCAAGGCTCCTTAGGCAGCACCTTCCAAACCCACCACCTCTACCATCTAGAAGGTCAAAGGCAGCAGATACCAGGGAACACCCCCACCTGGAGGTTCCCCTCCAAGTCACTCACCATCCCGACTCGGGTGACATAGTGGCGCACTGGTTAGCACTGCTGCCTAGCAGCACCAGGGACCCGGGTTCAATTCCGGCCTTGGGTCACTTGTCTGTGTGGAGATTGCACATTCTCCCCGTGTCTGCGTGGGTTTCCTCCGGGTACTCCGGTTTCCTCCCACAGTCCAAAAGTGTGCAGGTTGGGTTGATTGGCCGTGCTGAATTAGTGTCAGGAGGATTAGCAGGGTAAATATGAGAGGTGACGGGAATAGGGCCTGGGTGGGATTGTGGTCAGTGCAGACTCGAAGGGCCAAATGGCCTCCTTCTGCACTGTAGGGATTCTATGATTCTGTGGCGAGGGAAATACATCGGCCGTTCCTTCACTGTGGCTGGGGTCTAAATCCTGGGACTCCCTCCCGAACAGCACGGTGGGTGTATCTACACCACAGGGACTGCAGTGGGTTCAAGAAGGCAGCTCACCCACCACCTTCTCAAGGGGCAATTAGGGAGAGGGGGGTAAATGCTGGACCTGGCCAGCAAGGCTGAAGAACGTAACTAAAAAGTATGTCAGGGAAAGCAGCTGATGTTAACAGACTCACACCTGGAATCGTTCCTCAGTTGGCCGGGACCCAGCGTGGGTTTATTGTGGAGGTTCAGACGGGCGTGACACACACTCGAAAGTTCGAATGGAAGTGAAACACGGCAACTGGGTAAAGTGTAACCTGACACATTAAACAACATCCTAGGCAAAGAGGCTGCCAATAACTGTCAGCAACCACAAACCCACAGGAAGTTTCGAAAGTACGTCTCCTGTCAGCTGCAGTACGCTCACCGACAAGTCACAGCCTTAAATCAGCAAACACTCCCCCCTCACAGTGCTGAGGGAGTGCCGCACTGTCAGAGGGTCAGTGCTGAGGGAGTGCCGCACTGTCAGAGGGTCAGTGCTGAGGGAGTGCCGCACTGTCAGAGGGTCAGTACTGAGGGAGAGCCGCACTGTCAGAGGGTCAGTACTGAGGGAGTGCCGCACTGTCAGAGGGTCAGTACTGAGGGAGAGCTGCACTGTCAGAGGGTCAGTGCTGAGGGAGTGCCGCACTGTCAGAGGGTCAGTGCTGAGGGAGTGCCGCACTGTCAGAGGGTCAGTGCTGAGGGAGTGCCGCACTGTCAGAGGGTCAGTGCTGAGGGAGTGCCGCACTGTCAGAGGGTCAGTGCTGAGGGAGTGCCGCACTGTCAGAGGGTCAGTGCTGAGGGAGTGCCGCACTGTCAGAGGGTCAGTGCTGAGGGAGTGCCGCACTGTCAGAGGGTCAGTGCTGAGGGAGTGCCGCACTGTCAGAGGGTCAGTGCTGAGGGAGTGCCGCACTGTCAGAGGGTCAGTGCTGAGGGAGCGCCGCACTGTCAGAGGGTCAGTGCTGAGGGAGCGCCGCACTGTCAGAGGGTCAGTGCTGAGGGAGCGCCGCACTGTCAGAGGGTCAGTGCTGAGGGAGCGCCGCACTGTCAGAGGGTCAGTGCTGAGGGAGCGCCGCACTGTCAGAGGGTCAGTGCTGAGGGAGCGCCGCACTGTCAGAGGGTCAGTGCTGAGGGAGCGCCGCACTGTCAGAGGGTCAGTGCTGAGGGAGCGCCGCACTGTCAGAGGGTCAGTGCTGAGGGAGCGCCGCACTGTCAGAGGGTCAGTGCTGAGGGAGCGCCGCACTGTCAGAGGGTCAGTGCTGAGGGAGCGCCGCACTGTCAGAGGGTCAGTGCTGAGGGAGCGCCGCACTGTCAGAGAGTCAGTGCTGAGGGAGTGCCGCACTGTCAGAGGGTCAGTGCTGAGGGAGTGCCGCACTGTCAGACGATCAGTGGTGAGGGGCTGAGGAGGTTACAGAGATAGGGAGGGGATGGCAAGAACCATGGCAAAAGTTGAGAGGAAGCGATGGTCTCCTGGTACTATTGCTGGAGTATTAATCCAGAAACTCAATTCTGTTGGATCCAGGTTTGAATCCCGTTACAGCAAATGGTGTCCCATAAATAAATTTTAAAGAAGGGCGAAATTTTAAAATTGTGATGTTCCTGGGCTGTAGCCAGTCAGTAAACACTGGGGGGTGATGGGTGAATGGGTAAGGGACATGACTTCACGTTTGTGGAGGGTTTGCGCTGGTGAAGATTGTTTGGAAGAGTTGTATCTGGAAGTAACTGAGGCACAGTCACTGTGTTACCCTGATATCCGGGACTGTGTGGCGTGGATCTGTCTGACTGTCGGGAGTCTGCTTACGGTTTTGGATGGAGAAAGAATGTCTGTAACAATAATTAAACAACAATAATGGGAATAGTGGCTTTAAAATGGCTATTCTGGCTGACAGTGAAACATGCTGGGAATTTTGGTTAGTGTAAAGATTAAAGCAGGTGGTAAAGATACTGTGGTCAGAGAGCTGTGATCAGAAGCTCCCTAGATAGGGAAGTCTTTACATTAACACCACAGTGTGGGGGAGGCGATTCTCCCAAAAATTTCTAATTTGCGGGAAAAATTCACAATTGCTTTTTGAGTGGGAGTTCAGACTCGAATCTCCCACACTCTGTGCAATGGAGAGGCCACAGTTGTGAATATCATTAAAAGCTCGGGGGGGGGGGGCGGGGCTGACAGCTCTGGAACTCTGCACATGCGCAGTAGCCCCAAAAGTGTCAGGTTCCTGTTTGCTGGCCAGCCCGGGACCCCTGCAGTGCTGCCCTGTCGCTCCCACCATGTATCAATCGTGGCCCCCACAAGCATTCCCAGACCAGGCCCGACACTCCCCGTCCTGGAGCACTCACAGCTCACCCCCCCCCCCCCCCCTCAACAGCCGTGATGCTCCCCCACCCACTTCCCCATCCCCGAAGACACCTCCCCTTGGGAGTCAGACCCCGGACCCTGGCTGACCCTCCCTATGGGAGGCAGACACCTCCTGGCGGACCGCCACCACCCCCCCCACCCAGCCTACCCTGATCGCTGGCCTCCCTCCAGCCCCGATGGGATCCCAGAGTGGCAGTGGGACCCCTCCCCCACCCCCACCGGTCACCCCCTAGGCTCTGCCCCCCGATAGCCTCACCCCCAGCCCTGCCCCCTAGGCCCCGCAGCATTGGCATTGCCTGATGCCTGGTGGGCAGTGTCAAGGTGCCCCCTGGGTATGGACACTTTGCCACTTGGGCAATACTGGGGACACAGGCTGGCACTGCCAGGGTGCCCATGCCCAGGGGAACCCCCCCCCCCACTGCCCTATTGCCCCCCTTCATTGTGGCAGAGTCTCCTGCTGGTTCCCTGTAAGTGGGGAGCTGCTCTACACCCCGCTGGAGTGAAATATTCCTGGTGGGGTGGGAGATGCTATCGGAGAATTCTGTCCTGGGCCCAATAACGACATTTAAATAACATAGATTAAAATGACCTCCCGCTGGTTTCCTGCCTGGTCCCGATGGTGCCAGAATTCCCGGCGGTGAGAGATCCACATGCATTGGGAATGTACGCGTGAATCCCGCAAAATGGCTGAAGTGCATCTCCCAACCCAACGCACCAAAAAAACTAGCACGTCACAACGGGGGAATTGGGCCCTGTGTCTCTGATTTTTATGGCTACTATGTCTGGCACATGTCAAACGAGCAAAGTGCAATGGCGTCGTTCAAAAGTAATTTCACTGGATGTTCGAGCCATGTGATCAGTTTCTGGTTACATAATTGGCTGGATGACACAGAATCTTTCGGAAGCGGGGGAAGAATTGTGGATAAAAGACATTGCAGCCATTTGTTTGGCAGCGATAACGCGAAGAGACCAACAACTGCAACAAGACTTGTACCCTGAAGGATGCTTCAGAGAAGGAGAAGATAGATTCTACAGCAAGAATACTTTTTGGCCAAGGTTTTCCAAAACTCAGTGGTATCTATTTTCAGTTAAATAGTTAAAGTTGATGTTCAGTTAAGAGTTAAAATTTATTAAAGAGTTAATGAGTTGCAACTGTTTATAAGAACATAATAAGCACATGAGAAATAGGAGCAGGAGTAGGCCATCTGGCCCTTCGAGCCTGCCCCGCCATTCAATAAGATCATGGCTTGTGAAATAAAGAAATAATTGAATTACTGTCCATGCTTATCTCATGAAACTGGAATGTTTGGAAGGTGTTTCAATTGAAACTGTATAACACGGTTAACATTTCACACTCAGTGTCAATCCATCTCTCGTTGACAGGAGGCGCTGTGTGCGGAGTAGGAGCCCGATCAGAAGGAGGAGTAATCCAACAGCGCTAACCATGCGGAGGATCAGTGGGCTGCCGTGGGGAGTCGCTCAAAGCCAGGAACACCACTCCGAGACCACAGCGATAACATTGTCACTGACACAACCTGCCATCAATCTTCCTCAGCTATTATTGCCAGTGAAGGAACGTTCTGGAATCAATGACATTTTTTGCCTCTCAGCTGTGTCTGTCATTGCGTTTGAAGATGTAACATTCCATACCAGCGCTTAAATCTGACAGTGCGCTCAATAGATGAGTGAAGGTTCTCGATCACCAATGCTCTGTAACTTATGAATATATATCTCTAAATATTATTTAAATCCTCTGTATTCCTGGTCCTCCAACTTGCAGTCATACATTTCAGAACTTAGTGCCCTGTATTAGCGATGCAACTATTCCCATTCAATATTTCTATGTAAACAGTCACACTGTAGTTTTAGACAGAGCTCAGTAGGTGGAGCAGTCTCTGGATTTTGATGACTCTGAGTTAATCTGGTCACAGAAAGTTACAATGAGGGAAGCATCTGTCTTTTCTTTCACAGTACGAATGAGTGGATAAAAATTTGCCTCAGGACACTGGAGAGAACTTCCTCTGCTTTTCCCAGAAATAAAAACCATATGTCCTTTTACATCCACCGTGAATGGCCAACAGACAGTGAATCTAAAATTGGTATACTGGATAGTGCATCATTCCCTCAGTACTGACCCTCTGACAGTGTGGCACTCTGTCAGTACTGACCCTCTGACAGTGCGGCACTCCCTCAGTACTGACCCTCTGACAGTGCGGCACTCCCTCAGCACTGACCCTCTGACAGTGTGGCACTCCCTCAGCACTGACCCTCTGACAGTGTGGCACTCCCTCAGCACTGACCCTCTGACAGTGCGGCACTCCCTCAGCACTGACCCTCTGACAATGTGGCACTCCCTCAGCACTGACCCTCTGACAGTGTGGCACTCCCTCAGCACTGACCCTCTGACAGTGTGGCACTCCCTCAGCACTGACCCTCTGACAGTGAGACACTCCCTCAGTACTGACCCTCTGACAGTGCGGCACTCCCTCAGTACTGACCCTCTGACAGTGCGGCACTCCCTCAGTACTGACCCTCTGACAGTGCGGCACTCCCTCAGTACTGACCCTCTGACAGTGCGGCACTCCCTCAGTACTGACCCTCTGACAGTGCGGCACTCCCTCAGCACTGACCCTCTGACAGTGCTGGAGATGGCACTGACCTTGCTGTGATATGTGGCTAATGCACATTTTGTGTCTCGGTGCTGCGTACGGAGGAATTTAGATTGGCTTATGGAGGGATCAGCGGCTGTAGGTATGAGGGGGTGGGCGAATATGGGGGGGGGGGGGGGGAGTTGGGGTGGGGGTAAGGACACTGCTGGTTAGTGTTTACAAAAACAGTGAGAGTTACACGAGACAAAATTAAATTCACTTTCATTGAAAATATATGATTCTTGTTACTCTGAAGGCAGTCCTGAGATCCTGGCTTCTTGTCCATCCTCATCCCTTTGTCTTACTGCAGCTGTTCGACTGTGGGGACCATCACAGTCTGGGCTTTCTTTACGTCCCACTCCCTGCACATGTCTCACGTTACCCTTGTTGACCATCGGTAAATAGCACTGAGGGGACAGAATGGAAAAAACCTGCATTGGCATAACGCCTCACTCATTCTCGGGATGTTGCAAAGATTGCGAAACACAAATTACACAGCATGATCCCAGGACTGAGAGGTCAGAATCAGAAGGCTAAACAGGAGGGGCTCTTTTCTTTGGGAAAGAGAAGGCTGGGGGGGAGGAGGGGTGGGACGGGGCGGGGGGGGTGGATTGGTGTGGTGTGACCCGATCGAGGGAAGATTGGGAAAGGATTGCGATAGGTCGGAGTAGGGCTGTTTCTCCCTGTGACGGGGAGAGATCAGAATGAGGGGGACATCGACATGTCACAGTCATTAATAAATCCAACCGGGAAATCAGGAGAAACCTCTTTACCCAGAGAGTGGGGAGAATGTGGGACTCGCTCCCACGGGGAGTGGGGAGAATGTGGGACTCGCTCCACGGGGAGTGGGGAGAATGTGGGACTCGCTCCCACGGGGAGTGGGGAGAATGTGGGACTCCCTCCCACGGGGAGTGGGGGAGAATGTGGGACTCACTCCCACGGGGAGTGGGGAGAATGTGGGACTCGCTCCCACGGGGAGTGGGGGAGAATGTGGGACTCACTCCCACGGGGAGTGGGGAGAATGTGGGACTCGCTCCCACGGGGAGTGGGGAGAATGTGGGACTCACTCCCACGGGGAGTGGGGAGAATGTGGGACTCACTCCCACGGGGAGTGGGGAGAATGTGGGACTCGCTCCCACGGGGAGTGGGGAGAATGTGGGACTCGCTCCCACGGGGAGTGGGGGAGAATGTGGGACTCACTCCCACGGGGAGTGGGGAGAATGTGGGACTCGCTCCCATGGGGAGTGGGGAGAATGTGGGACTCACTCCCACGGGGAGTGGGGAGAATGTGGGACTCGCTCCCACGGGGAGTGGGGAGAATGTGGGACTCACTCCCACGGGGAGTGGGGAGAATGTGGGACTCGCTCCCACGAGGAGTTGATGAGGTGAATAGTATTGATGTGTTTCAGGGGGGAAGCTGATTAAACTCAGGAGGGAGAAAGAATAGAAGGGGATGGTGATGGGGGAAGATTGCTGGGGGGAGCAGGGAGAAGGCTGGTGTGGGACAGGAACCCGGATGGGCCAAATGGTCTGATTCTGTGGACTCAATGGGGAAAATCGATTTACTCACATTCCAAGCAAAGCTACGAGGAGCGTTGCCATGGCGATGGCGGCCGTGAGCTGGGATTCGGTCTGTTTGTCGATCTGCTGATCCGGAGGCGGGATGGGTCTGGCGGTGGGAGTTCTCAGTGTTGTCCGCTTTTCCAGTAAAACATCTCGGAACATTCCCTGGAGGTCGATGCTGCTTTGCAGAGTGCTGCGGGTGACTACCGAGGTGGAGGGAGTGACAGAACAAGAGGGCTGAGTGTCCCTCAGCTTCGCCTCAAAGTATTTTACGTTCACTAATGTTCCCACACTGGAAAGTCAATATACGCACAGCAAGATCCCATGCACAGCAATGTAACAACAATCCAGATCATCAGTTTGTATTCAGTGATACTCGGTGATGGATAAACAGCGCCCCAGGACACTGGGGAGAAATCCCCCCCTCTCTCCACACAAACCCCCACCTCTTCCAATTACTGACCGTGGGATCTGTTACCCGAGGGGCAGCCCAGAGCCTCGGTTTAATTTCCCAGCCTGACAGACACTGGGGCTGAAATTCCCCAAACAAATCAAACTGCCCAATGCGCCCTTGCCGCTGAGAGGTTTTGTCGCTGATTTTCCGGGCGTACTTCATGGGATGAACCTCCGGCGCTCTGTGCTGTACAGAACCCGCCAGGGATTCACACTGACAAAGGGGAAAGCAGGGTCTAATCCCACCCAAGAAGCCGGCAGCTTAGCGCTGAGCCGAATACTTCGCATGTTCCAATCTGTCAGCACCGAGATCAGTGTCCCCTCAGCACTGACCCTCTGACAGTGCGGCACTCCCTCAGTACTGACCCTCTGACAGTGCGGCACTCCCTCAGCACTGACCCTCTGACAGTGCGGCACTCCCTCAGCACTGACCCTCTGACAGTGCGGCACTCCCTCAGTACTGACCCTCTGACAGTGCGGCACTCCCTCAGCACTGACCCTCTGACAGTGCGGCACTCCCTCAGCACTGACCCTCTGACAGTGCGGCACTCCCTCAGTACTGACCCTCTGACAGTGCGGCACTCCCTCAGCACTGACCCTCTGACAGTGTGGCACTCCCTCAGTACTGACCCTCTGACAGTGCGGCACTCCCTCAGTACTGACCCTCTGACAGTGCGGCACTCCCTCAGTACTGTCCCTCTGACAGTGCGGCGCTCCCTCAGTACTGACCCTCTGACAGTGCGGCACTCCCTCAGCCCTGACCCTCTGACAGTGCGGCACTCCCTCAGTACTGACCCTCTGACAGTGCGGCACTCCCTCAGTACTGACCCTCTGACAGTGCGGCACTCCCTCAGTACTGACCCTCTGACAGTGCGGCACTCCCTCAGCACTGACCCTCTGACAGTGCGGCACTCCCTCAGCACTGACCCTCTGACAGTGCGGCACTCCCTCAGTACTGACCCTCTGACAGTGCGGCACTCCCTCAGCACTGACCCTCTGACAGTGCGGCACTCCCTCAGCCCTGACCCTCTGACAGTGCGGCACTCCCTCAGTACTGACCCTCTGACAGTGCGGCACTCCCTCAGTACTGACCCTCTGACAGTGCGGCACTCCCTCAGTACTGACCCTCTGACAGTGCGGCACTCCCTCAGCACTGACCCTCTGACAGTGCGGCACTCCCTCAGCACTGACCCTCTGACAGTGCGGCACTCCCTCAGTACTGACCCTCTGACAGTGCGGCACTCCCTCAGCACTGACCCTCTGACAGTGCGGCACTCCCTCAGCACTGACCCTCTGACAGTGCGGCACTCCCTCAGTACTGACCCTCTGACAGTGCGGCACTCCCTCAGCACTGACCCTCTGACAGTGCGGCACTCCCTCAGTACTGACCCTCTGACAGTGCGGCACTCCCTCAGTACTGTCCCTCTGACAGTGCGGCACTCCCTCAGCACTGACCCTCTGACAGTGCGACACTCCCTCAGCACTGACCCTCTGACAGTGCGGCACTCCCTCAGTACTGACCCTCTGACAGTGCGGCACTCCCTCAGTACTGTCCCTCTGACAGTGCGGCACTCCCTCAGCACTGACCCTCTGACAGTGCGGCACTCCCTCAGCACTGACCCTCTGACAGTGCGGCACTCCCTCAGCACTGTCCCTCTGACAGTGCGGCGCTCCCTCAGCACTGACCCTCTGACAGTGCGGCACTCCCTCAGCACTGTCCCTCTGACAGTGCGGCACTCCCTCAGCACTGACCCTCTGACAGTGCAGCACTCCCTCAGTACTGACCCTCTGACAGTGCGGCACTCCCTCAGTACTGACCCTCTGACAGTGCGGCACTCCCTCAGCACTGACCCTCTGACAGTGCGGCACTCCCTCAGCACTGACCCTCTGACAGTGCGGCACTCCCTCAGTACTGACCCTCTGACAGTGCGGCACTCCCTCAGCACTGACCCTCTGACAGTGCGGCACTCCCTCAGCACTGACCCTCTGACAGTGCGGCACTCCCTCAGTACTGACCCTCTGACAGTGCGGCACTCCCTCAGCACTGACCCTCTGACAGTGCGGCACTCCCTCAGTACTGACCCTCTGACAGTGCGGCACTCCCTCAGTACTGTCCCTCTGACAGTGCGGCACTCCCTCAGCACTGACCCTCTGACAGTGCGACACTCCCTCAGCACTGACCCTCTGACAGTGCGGCACTCCCTCAGTACTGACCCTCTGACAGTGCGGCACTCCCTCAGTACTGTCCCTCTGACAGTGCGGCACTCCCTCAGCACTGACCCTCTGACAGTGCGGCACTCCCTCAGCACTGACCCTCTGACAGTGCGGCACTCCCTCAGCACTGTCCCTCTGACAGTGCGGCGCTCCCTCAGCACTGACCCTCTGACAGTGCGGCACTCCCTCAGCACTGTCCCTCTGACAGTGCGGCACTCCCTCAGCACTGACCCTCTGACAGTGCAGCACTCCCTCAGTACTGACCCTCTGACAGTGCAGCACAATCTCTCTGACGGAGAAAGATTGACACAGAAACAGCAAGAGGAAAAGGGAGAAAGGGATAAAAGGAGCGACAGAGAAAGCGTGACTGAGGGAGAGAGATAGTGAGATAGAGTAAGGGACAGAGACGCGGAGATAGACAGACAGAGAGAGAGACACACAGTAAGAGAGAGACAGAGAGAGACAGAATAAGAGAGAGATAGAGAGACAGAATAAGAGAGAGAGAGAGACCGAGCGAGAGGGTGAGATAGAGAGAGAGAGACAGAGGGAGGAAGAACAATTTCAGCGAGACTAACCAATGAGATAAAAGAATCGCCTCAGTAAGACTAAATTTGTTTTGATGACGTCACAGGCGTAGGTGCCAGCGTTCGTCATCTTAACGTGGTGAATGCTGATTGTATCATCGTCACCGGAGTGTAGAACCTTAAACTGTGCAATCACATCTGTCCTGATCTGTAATGGTATGAGTTATAAAGTTATACAGCTCGAGATAGATACAGAGCTGTACAGTATTATATACAGTTAGATAGAGTTAGATACAGAGCTGTACAGTATTATATACAGTTAGATAGAGTTAGATACAGAGCTGTACAGTATTATATAGACTTATATACAGAGCTGTACAGTGTTATATAGAGTTATATACAGAGCTGTACAGTGTTATATAGAGTTAGATACAGAGCTGTACAGTATTATATACAGTTAGATAGAGTTATATACAGAGCTGTACAGTGTTATGTAGTGTTATATACAGAGCTGTACAGTGTTATATAGAGTTAGATACAGAGCTGTACAGTGTTATATAGAGTTATATACAGAGCTGTACAGTGTTATATTGCGAGGCATCTTGAAGGGAATTGCTTGATAGGGCAGACGCAACACGGTTTCATTAAAGGGAAGTCGTGTCTGACAAATTTACTGGAGTTCTATGAGGATGTGTCTAGGGCAGTGGATAGAGGAGAGCCGGTGGATGTGGTCTTTCTGGATTTTCAGAAGGCGTTTGACAAGGTACCTCACAAGAGGTTATTGCAGAAGGTCAGGGGACATGGAGTTGGGGGTAGGGTGTTAGCGTGGATAGAGGATTGGTTGTCAAATAGGAGGCAGAGAGTGGGGGTCAATGGGTGCTATTCGGATTGGCGGTTGGTGACTAGTGGGGTGCCCCAGGGGTCGGTGCTGGGGCCTCAGCTATTTACCATTTATATAGATGATCTGGAGGAGGGAACCGAGTGCAGGGTGTCGAAATTTGCTGATGACACCAAGATTGGGGGAAAGGCAAATTGTGCGGAGGGTGTGGAGAGTCTGCAGAAGGATCTAGATAGGCTGGGCGAATGGGCCAGGAAATGGCAAATGGAATTTAATGTTGGCAAGTGTGAGGTGGTCCACTTTGGTAGGAAGAATGGTAGGAAGGACTATTACTTACGTGGCGAAAAACTGCAGCAGGCGACGGTGCAGAGGGACCTCGGGGTCCTTGTGCATGAGTCGCAAAAACCCAGCTTGCAGGTGCAGCAGGTGGTCAGGAAGGCGAATGGGATGCTGGCCTTCATAGCGAGGGGGATTGAATATAAAAGTAGGGAGGTCTTGCTGCAGCTGTATAGGGCATTGGTGAGGCCGCAGCTGGAGTACTGTGTGCAGTTTTGGGCGCCGCACCTGCGCAAGGATATTTTGGCCCTGGAGGGAGTGCAGAGGAGGTTTACTAGGCTGATACCGGAGTTGAGGGGATTGAGCTATGAGGAGAGGCTGAATAAACTAGGCTTGTACTCGTTAGAGTTTAGAAGAATGAGGGGAGATCTCATTGAGACGTATAAGATGATGAATGGGATGGATAGGATAGAGGTGGAGAGACTCTTCCCGCTCAAAAAAGACAGTAGGACTAGGGGGCACAGCCTCAAGATAAAGGGGAGGCGGTTTAGAACGGAGTTGAGGAGGAACTTCTTCACTCAAAGGGTGGTGAATCTCTGGAATTCTCTGCCCGTTGAAGTGGTGGAGGCTGCCTCGCTAAATATTTTTAAGAAGCAGGTTGATGGGTTCTTGATAAGAGAGGGGATTAAGGGTTATGGGGAGAGGGCGGGAAAGTGGAACTGAGCCACGACAGATCAGCCATGATCTTATTGAATGGCGGGGCAGGCTCGAAGGGCTAGATGGCCTACTCCTGCTCCTATTTCTTATGTTCTTATTATGTTCTTATGTTATATAGAGTTAGATACAGAGCTGTACAGTATTATATACAGTTAGATAGAATTATATACAGAGCTGTACAGTGTTATGTAGTGTTATATACAGAGCTGTACAGTGTTATATAGTTATATACAGAACTGTACAGTGTTATATAGAGTTATATACAGAGCTGTACAGTGTTATATAGAGTTATATACAGAGCTGTACAGCATTATATGGAGTTAGATAGAGTTATATACAGAGCTGTACAGTGTTATGTAGTGTTATATACAGAGCTGTACAGTGTTATATCGAGTTATATACAGAGCTATACAGTGTTATATAGGGTTATATACAGAGCTGTACAGTGTTATATAGAGTTATATACAGAGCTGTACAGTGTTATATAGGGTTATATACAGAGCTGTACAGTGTTATATAGAGTTAGATACAGAGCTGTACAGTGTTATATAGGGTTATATACAGAGCTGTACAGTGTTATATCGAGTTATATACAGAGCTGTACGGTGTTATATAGGGTTATATACAGAGCTGTACAGTGTTATATAGAGTTAGATACAGAGCTGTACAGTGTTATATAGGGTTATATACAGAGCTGTACAGTGTTATATCGAGTTATATACAGAGCTGTACAGTGTTATATTGAGTTATATACAGAGCAATACAGAGTTATATAGGGTTATATACAGAGCTGTACGGTGTTATATAGATTTATATACAGAGCTGTATGGTGTTATATAGAGTTAGAGTTACGTAGAGTTAGATAGAGTTTTGCAGTGGATTCTGGGAGGATGTTCCCTCCTCGTGGGAGGGAATCTGGATCGAGGGAGAACAGTTTCACAATGAGTGATCTCCCAGGTAAGATGAGGAGAAATTTCTCCTCTCAGAAGGTGATTTATCTGGCTAATTCTCTGCCCCAGGGTGAGGCGTGGGTCATTGTTTATATTCGAGACTGAGTTAGAGAGGCTTCTAATTGACTGGGATGGGGCTAAGGGAAGACTTGCAGGAAACGTGGAGTAGCAACCACAAGGAGATCCCATGGTTTAATTGACTGGGCAAGCAGAATCAATGGGCAGAATGGCCTATGACTGCTCCTATCTCTTACATCTTTGTACAGAGGGCCTGTGGCACTGCTCACAGTACGAGAGGTGTGTTGTACTTTGACCACTGGGGGCGTAGGGCAGGGAGGAGGGGTGTAAATTAGGCTTTGACCATTGGGGTGGGGGGAAGGGGAGGGAGGAGGGGTGTAAATCAGGCTTTGACCAATGGGGGCGTGGAGACGGGGGAGTGGGACAGGGTGCAGATTAGATTTTGACCAATGGGGGCATGGGGAGGGGTGTAGATTAGATTTTGACCAATGGGGGCGTGGGGCGGGGGAGTGGGGCAGGGTATAGATTAGATTTTGACCAATGGGGGCATGGGGAGGGGTATAGATTAGATTTTGACCAATGGGTGCATGGGGAGGGAGAGTGCGGAAGAGTGTAGATTAGATGTTGACCAATGGGGGCGTGGCGGGGGGGGTAGTGGGGAGGAGTGCAGATTAGATTTTGACCAATGGGTGTGTGAGGAGGGAGAGTGGGGCGGGGCGTAGATTAGATTTTGACCAATGGGGGTGCGGGAAGGGAGAGTGGGGAGGGGGTGTAGATTAGATTGTGACCAATGGGGGTGCGGGAAGGGAGAGTGGGGAGGGGGTGTAGATTAGATTGTGACCAATGGGGGTGCAGGGAGGGAGAGTGGGGAGGGGTGTAGATTAGATTGTGACCAATGGGGGTGTGGGGAGAGTGGGGAGGGGGTGTAGATTAGATTTTGACCAATGGGGGTGCGGAGAGGGAGAGTGGGGAGGGGTGTAGATTAGATTGTGACCAATGGGGGTGCAGGGAGGGAGAGTGGGGAGGGGTGTAGATTAGATTGTGACCAATGGGGGTGCAGGGAGGGAGAGTGGGGAGGGGTGTAGATTAGATTTAGACCAATGGGGGTGTGGGGAGGGAGAGTGGGGAGGGGTGTAGATTAGATTTTGACCAATGGGGGTGCGGGGAGGGAGAGTGGGGTGGGGTGTAGATTAGATTTAGGAAATTGGAAAGCGAGAACTTTGAAAGCAAAAGAACGAAGGTTGAAGGTCAAAAACTCACATGAGAAGCGTACATCCATGTGATTGTGTCAAACTTGGGGATTGTAAAGTTGGACTGACATTTCAGAGACACATGGCTAGTCTCCTTCACCGTTACATCTTTAACTGCAGGAACGGACAAGAATGGACAAGTTAGACTGGATTTCCCCGGCATGAGATAACCAATGGAACAAATGCTATCACAGTGGGTCAGGGCACACTAATCACTGGCTCCTGATGAGGCTTCAAGAAAGGTTTTGCTGAGACATGAGATGAAGCCATTCATCAGGACACACACAAGAATACCAAATTTCAAAGGAAGTGACAGCTTCTGCTAAAGGGCAGAAGGGTGCTGATTGGTTGGCATGTCCACTCTGATTGGTCAAGAGATTGCCATGAAGACTTCCTTGGTAGATCTTCCATGCCAACCTTTTGACCAATCAAAAACTTGTGGACCAATCATCAGCCTTTTCCTCATACAGTGTAAGCCCACCGACGACTTGACTTTCTCAGAAGACTAAGGAAATTTGGCATGTCCACTACGACTCTCACCAATTTTTACAGATGCCCCGTAGAAAGCATTCTTTCTGGTTGTATCACAGCTTGGTATGGGCTCCTGCTCTGCCCAAGACCTCAAAAAACTACAAAGGATCGTGAATGTAGCCCAATCCATCACGCAAACCAGTCTCCCATCCACTGACTCTGTCTACACTTCCTGCTGCCTCGGGAAAAGCAGCCAGCATAATTAAGGATCCCACACACTCTGGACATTCTCTCTTCCACCTTCTTCTGTTGGGAAAAAGATACAAAAGTCTGAGGTCACGTACCAACCGACTCAAGAACAGCTTCTTCCCTGCTGCTGTCAGACTTTTGAACGGACCTACTTTATATTAAGCTGATCTTTCTCTACAACTTATCTGTGCCTGTAACATTATATTCTGCACTCTCTCCTTTCCTTCTTCACTCTATGAATGGTATGCTTTGTCTGAATAATGCGCAAGAAACAATATTTTTCACTGTATCGCAATACAATAATAAATCAAATCAAATTCAATTCAATCAAAACAGAACAAATCCCTTTGAAATTTGGTATTCTGGCATCTGTCCATTCATCCCCTCAATACTGTCATTTAGTACAAGCATGGCTGATCTCATATCAGCTTCAATGCCACTTTCCTGCCCGTTCCCCACAATCCTTTGTCCCACTACTATTAAAAATGTATTGATCTCCTCCTTAAGTGTGTTTAGTGCTCTGGTGTTCACTGCACTCGGGGTAGAGAATGCCACAAACTCACGACTATTTAGGTGAAGAAATTCCCCCTCATTTCTATTTTAAATCTGCCATCTCTCGGTCTAAGACCAGGCCGCTTGTCCAACAAGGGGGAGCATCCCCTCTACGCTGAACCTGTTAACCTCCTTTAACATTCAAGGTGGTCTACTGGTATTATTGCTGGACTATAATTCAGAAACTCAGCTAATGTTCTGACGCAGGGTCATACAGACTCAAAACATTGGCTCTATTCTCTCCCCACAGATGTTGTCAGACCTGCTGGGATCTTCCAGCATTTTCTGTTTTTGTTTCAGATCCCGGCATCTGCAGTATTTTGCTTTCATCTCAATGTTCTGGCGACCTGGGTTCGAATCCCGTCACGGCAGGTAGTGGAATTTGAATTTAATAAAAAATATCTGGAATTAAGAATCTACTGATGACCATGAAACCATTGTCAGGAAAACCCATCTGGTTTTCTTTAGGGAAGGAAATCTGCCGTCCTTACCTGGTCTGGCCTACATGGGACACCAGAGCCACAGCAATGTGGTTGACTCTCAACTGCCCTCTGAAATGGCCCAAACAGGGCACTCAGTTCAAGGGCAACTGGGAATGGGAAATAAATGTTGGCCAACCAGCAACGCCCATGTCCCATGAATGAATAAGAAAGGTCTGACGGGGGATCTAGAACCGGGGTCACAGTCTCGGGACACAGGGGGGCGGCGGGTGTTGTGGGGGGGAGAGGACCGAAACGGACAGAACCTGTTTTCTTTGGCAGAGAAACACAGAAACTAGAAGCAGGAGGAGGCCATTCAGCCCTTCAATCCCGTTCCGCCATTCATTTTGATCATGGCTGATCATCAAATTCAATATCCTGATTCTCCTCTTTCCCCCATAATATCCCCCATATAGCTATATCTAATTTCTTCCTGAAATCACACAACGTTTTGGCCTCAACTACTTTCTGTGGGAGTGAATTCCACACATTCCCCACCCTCTGGGGGAAGAAATTTCTCCTCCCCTCAGTCCTGAAAAGTTTACCCCTTATCCTCAAACAAATCGGAGTATTGAGTATAAAAGTTGGAGTGTTATGGTGAGGTTGTATAAGGCATTGGTGAGGCCGAATTTAGAGTATTGTGTACAGTTTTGGTCACCTAATTACAGGAAGGATATTAATAAGGTTGAAAGAGTGCAGAGAAGGTTCACAAGGATGTTGCCGGGACTTGAGAAGCTGAGTTACAGAGAGAGATTGAATAGGTTAGGACTTTATTCCCTGGAGCGTAGAAGAATGAGGGGAGATTTGATGGATGTGTATAAGATTACGACGGGTATAGAAAGAATGAATGCAAGCAGGCTTTTTCCACTGAGGCTAGGGGAGAAAAAAACTAGAGGGCATGGGTTAAGAGTGAAGAGGGAAAAGTTTAAAGGGAATATTAGGGGGGGATTCTTCACACAGAGGGAGGTGGGAGTATGGAGTGAGCTGCCGGATAAAGTGGTAAATGCAGGGTCACTTTTAACATTTAAGAAAAACTTGGATGGGTTCATGGATGAGAGGGGTGTGGAGGGATATGGTCCAAGTGCAGGTCAGTGGGACTAGGTAGAAAAATGGTTCAGCACAGACAAGAAGGGCCAAAGGGCCTGTTTCTGTGCTGTAATTTTCTATGGTTCGATGACCCTGAGTTCTGGACTCCCCCACCATCAGGAACATTCTTTCTGAATCTACCCTGTCTAACCCTGTTAGAATTTTGAGATCCCCCTCACTCTTCTAAACTCCTGTGAATACAATCTTAACTGACTTAATCTCTCCTCCTATGACAGACCTGCCAACCCAGGAATCAGTCTGGGAAATCTTTGCTGCGCTTCCTCTACAGCGAGGACATCCTTCCTCAGATAAGGAGACCAAAACTGCACACAATACTCCAGCTGTGGCCTCACCAACACCCTAGACAATTGCAGCAAAACATCCTATACTCAAATCCTCTCGCTGTGAAGGCCAACATATCATTTGCCTTCTCTCCTGCCTGCTGTACCAGGAGGCTGTGGAGGCCAAGACATGGAATCATAGAATGAATCATAGAATCTCTACAGTGCAGAAGGAGGCCATTCGGCCCATCGAGTCTGCACCGACAACAATCCCACCCGGGCCCTACCCCCATAACCCCACATATTCACCCTGCTAATCCCTCAAATCTACATATCCCCATATCCTATCCCTATAACCCCACATATTCACCCTGCTAATCCCTCAAATCTACACATCCCAGGCCACTAAGGGGCAATTCAGTAAGGCCAATGCACCTAATCCACACATCTTTGGACTGCGGGAGGAAATCAGAGCACCCAGAGGAAACCCACGCAGACATGGAGAGATTGTACAGACTCTGCCCTGACAGTGATCCAAGCCAGGGATCAAACCCAGGTCCCTGGAGCTGTGAGGCAGCAGTGCTAACCCCTGTGCCACCAGCTATTTAAGAAAGAGGAATAATTTTTCTGATTCCCCTGAGGTAGGGGGAGAAAGCAGGGAAATGTGTCATTATTTACAGGGTGGAATCCTGGGGAGTGTGTCAGTATTTACAGGGGGGGAATCCCTGGGGAGTGTGTCAGTATTTACAGGGGGGGAGTCCCTGGGGAGTGTGTCAGTATTTACAGGGGGGGAATCCCTGGGGAGTGTGTCAGTATTTACAGGGGGGAATCCCTGAGGAGTGGATCAGTATTTACAGGGGGAATCCCCGGGGAGTGTGTCAGTATTTACAGGGGGAATCTCCAGGGAGTGTGTCAGTATTTACAGGGGGAATCCCCAGGGAGTGTGTCAGTATTTACAGGGGGGAATCCCCAGGGAGTGTGTCAGTATTTACAGGGGGGAATCCCCGGGGAGTGTGTCAGTATTTACGGGGGGGAATCCCCGGGGAATGTGTCAGTATTTACAGGGGGAATCCCCAGGGAGTGTGTCAGTATTTACAGGGGGGAATCCCCGGGGAGTGTGTCAGTATTTACAGGGGGGAATCCCCGGGGAGTGTGTCAGTATTTACAGGGGGAATCCCCAGGGAGTGTGTCAGTATTTACAGGGGGGAATCCCCGGGGAGTGTGTCAGTATTTACAGGGGGAATCCCCGGGGAGTGTGTCAGTATTTACAGGGGGAATCCCCGGGGAGTGTGTCAGTATTTACAGGGGGAATCCCCAGGGAGTGTGTCAGTATTTACAGGGGGGAATCCCCGGGGAGTGTGTCAGTATTTACAGGGGGGAATCCCCTGGGAGTGTGTCAGTATTTACAGGGGGGGAATCCCCGGGGAATGTGTCAGTATTTACAGGGGGGGGTTATCCCCGGGGAGTGTGTCAGTATTTACAGGGGGAATCCCCGGGGAGTGTTTCAGTATTTACGGGGGGGAATCCCCGGGGAGTGTGTCAGTATTTACAGGGGGAATCCCCGGGGAGTGTGTCAGTATTTACGGGGGGGAGTCCCCGGGGAGTGTGTCAGTATTTACAGGGGGGGAATCCCCGGGGAGTGTGTCAGTATTTACAGGGGGGGGTTAATCCCCAGGGAGTGTGTCAGTATTTACAGGGGGTGATTCCCTGGGGTGTGTGTCAGTATTTACAGGGGGAATCCCCGGGGAGTGTGTCAGTATTTACAGGGGGTGATTCCCTGGGGAGTGTGTCAGTATTTACAGGGGGAATCCCCAGGCAGTGTGTCAGTATTTACAGGGGGTGATTCCCTGGGGTGTGTGTCAGTATTTACAGGGGGAATCCCCGGGGAGTGTGTCAGTATTTACAGGGGGGAATCCCCGGGGAGTGTGTCAATATTTACAGGGGGGAGTCCCCGGGGAGTGTATCAATATTTACAGGGGGGAATCCCTGGGGAGTGTGTCAGTATTTACAGGGGGAATCCCCGGGGAGTGTGTCAGTATTTACAGAGGGGAATCCCCGGGGAGTGTGTCAGTATTTACAGGGGGAATCCCCGGGGAGTGTGTCAGTATTTACAGGGGGAATTCCCGGGGAGTGTGTCAGTATTTACAGGGGGGGAATCCCCGGGGAGTGTGTCAGTATTTACAGGGGGAATCCCTGGTGAGTGTGTCAGTATCTACAGGGGGGGGAATCCGCGGGGAGTGTGTCTGTATTTACAGGGGGGAATCCCCAGGGAGTGTGTCAGTATTTACAGGGGGGAATCCCCAGGGAGTGTGTCAGTATTTACAGGGGGAATCCCTGGTGAGTGTGTCAGTATTTACAGGGGGGAATCCCCGGGTGGTGTGTCAGTATTTACAGGGGGGGAATCCGCGGGGAGTGTGTCAGTATTTACAGGGGGGAATCCCCGGGGAGTGTGTCAGTATTTACAGGGGGGAATCCCCGGGGAGTGTGTCAGTATTTACAGGGGGGAATACCCGGGGAGTGTGTCAGTATTTACAGGGGGCGATTCCCTGGGGAGTGTGTCAGTATTTACAGGGGGAATTCCTGGGGAGTGTGTCAGTACTTACAGGGGAAATCCCCGGGGAGTGTGTCAGTATTTACAGAGGGGAATCCCCGGGGATTGTGTCAGTATTTACAGGGGAAATCCCTGGGGAGTGTGTCAGTATTTACAGGGGGAATCCCCGGGGAGTGTGTCAGTATTTACAGAGGGGAATCCCTGGGGAGTGTGTCAGTATTTACAGGGGGGGAATCCCCGGGGAGTGTGTCAGTACTTAGTAAGCTGCCTTGTTGTACATAGTTGCCTGGAAGCCTGAGAGATGATGCTGCTATATCTGTGCGTTACCAGTTCAATAATTGGATATTGCGGACCTACTTGGACACTCGAAGGAGATGCCTTCACAACCTTTCATCCGACAGAAGCGGCAATCAAAGTAAAAGGATTCCATGTTGATCCCTGTGGAAGAGAAGGTTAGTAACAGGAGGCAGCAAGATTGACAGTAACCCGAGTCTCTATCAGATCGTCCCAGGGAAACACACAGAACCTCAAACTGAACAAAGTGGAGGATCCTGCAGTGGCCATTTTGGGGACAGCAAGATCCCACAAAGCCTTAGGCCCAGCAACGTCCATGGTTCCTATCCACTGACAGGTCACCCACAAGTCACGAACTGTACCCTGTACAAACGGGGGCTGCTGTGACTGCCGCACTCACCGATATTATTTTACAGATTCTAACTCTCTCCGAGATTACAATGATTGTAATCGCACAGTGTGCCCCTGGGGTTCTGAATCCGAATCCCCCCATCGCAAAGACCACCCGCCCCAAACATGGTGAGCGGGCGGGTAAGTGGAGCTGAGTCCACGAAAAGATCAGCCATGATCTTAGTGAATGGTGGAGCAGGCTCGAGGGGCCAGATGGCCGACTCCAGCTACTCGTTCCTTTGTTCTTTGTTTCCTCCTCCAGCCCCTACAACCCTTCCTATCTCTGCTATCTTCTATAACCCTCCATGATTTCTGTGTTCCTCTGATTCCAGCCTCTTGAGCATCCTCTGATTCCCATCGCTCCGCCATTGGCCGCCGTGTCTTCAGCTGCCTGGGGAGCCCTAGACTCTAGAATTCCCTCCCTAAACCTCTCCCCCTCACACTCTCTCTCTGATATCTCCTTAAGGGGCATAAGGTCAAATTCTGTCCAATTCCACTTCTGTGAAGAGGTGGGACATGTTTGTAGGATAAGTACTGGTGGCTGTGACAGCTCTTTTGCTGGTGAGTGCGATATCACCATTAAGCATCTACAGAATCTCCGGGCCCATGTGAGGTACGGGTCAAAACCTCCTCTCTGGCTAATGTCCCAGAGACATTATTTGTCCCTCAACCAGCATCACTGGTAAAACAGATGATCTGGGTCATTCTCACATTGCTGTTCACTCAGAAACATAACTAGAAGCAGGAGGAGGCCATTCGGCCCTCTGAGCCTGCTTCGCCATTCATTCTGATCATGGCTGATCATCAAATTCAATGTCCTGATCCCCTCCTTCCCCCAGTATCCCTTGACCCTTTTAGCCCCAAGAGCGATATCTAATTTCTTCCGGAAATCACACAACGTTTTGGCCTCAGCTACTTTCTGTGGGAGTGAATTCCACACATTCCCCACCCTCTGGGTGAAGAAATTTCTCCTCCCCTCAGTTCTAAAAGGTTTACCCCTTATCCTCAAACACTGACCCCTGGTTCTGGAACCCCCACCATCAGGAACATTCTTTCTGAATCGACCCTGTCTAACCCTGTTAGAAGTTTATAAGTTTCTATCAGATCCCCTCTCTTCTAAACTCCAGTGAATATAATCTTAACCCACTCAGTCTCTCCTCATATGACAGACCTGCCATCCCAGGAATCAGCCTGGTAAACCTTCGCTGTGCTCCCTCTATAACAAGGACGTCCTTCCTCAGATAAGGAGACCAAAACCGCACACAATACTCCCGGTGTGGCCTCACCAACGCCCTGTACAATTGCAGCAAAACATCCCTATCCCTATCTCTCAAATCCTCTCGCTATGAAGGCCAACATACCATTTCCCTTCTTTACTACCTGCTGTACCTGCACGCTTACTTCCAGTGACTGATGCACGAGGACTCCAAGATCTCGCTGAGTATCCGCCTCATTCAATTTACACCCTTTCCAGTCATAACCTGTTTTCCTATTATTGCTACCAAAGCAATGGGATCTTGCTGTGCACAAAATGGCTACTCCGCACCCTACGTTACAATACTGACCTCGCATTATCCTTCATTGGCTGTGAAACACTTTGGGATGTCCAGAGGGAGTGACAGGCGCTAGATAAATGAAGTTATTTATTGTAAGGAGAAATGAATAGACTTACCACAGGTGTAGTTACAGGGTGATGCTGCAGCACAGAGAGAGAGAGAGAGAGAAAGATTATATTCAGGAACCTCCTCTCACCCAGTTTAGGGTAATGTAGATTAGATTAAGATTACAGCACAGAGACAGGCCATTCGGTCCCTCTGCTCTGTGCTGGCATTTCCGCTCCACACGAGTCTCCACCCACCCCCCTCCCCCATCTCCTTCTATTTCCCTTAAATACATCGATACCATTCACCTCAACCACTCCCTGTGGGAGTGAGTCCCACATTCTCCCCCACTCCTCGTGGGAGCGAGTCCCACATTCTCCCCACTCCCCGTGGGAGCGAGTCCCACATTCTCCCCACTCCTCGTGGGAGCGAGTCCCACATTCTCCCCACTCCCCGTGGGAGCGAGTCCCACATTCTCCCCACTCCCCGTGGGAGCGAGTCCCACATTCTCCCCACTCCCCATGGGAGCGAGTCCCACATTCTCCCCCACTCCCCATGGGAGCGAGTCCCACATTCTCCCCACTCCCCGTGGGAGCGAGTCCCACATTCTCCCCACTCCCCGTGGGAGCGAGTCCCACATTCTCCCCACTCTCTGGGTAAGGGAGTTTCTCCTGAATTCCCCACTGGATTTATTACTGACTGTCACATATCGATGGCCCCTAGTTCTGGTTTCTTGCTCACACAAGGGCACCTTCATCGACACTATCGAAACCCTTTCTGAATTTTACAGACCTCGATCAGGCTTAACCGAGGGATATGGAGACTGGAACTGTGCACAGTGCTCCGAGTGTGGGTCTAACCGAGGGATATGGAGACTGGAACTGTGCACAGTGCTCCGAGTGTGGGTCTAACCGAGGGATACGGAGACCTGAACTGTGCACAGTGCTCCGAGTGTGGGTCTAACCGAGGGATATGGAGACTGGAACTGTGCACAGTGCTCCGAGTGTGGGTCTAACCGAGGGATACGGAGACCTGAACTGTGCACAGTGCTCCGAGTGTGGGTCTAACCGAGGGATATGGAGACTGGAACTGTGCACAGTGCTCCGAGTGTGGGTCTAACCGAGGGATATGGAGACTGGAACTGTGCACAGTGCTCCGAGTGTGGGTCTAACCGAGGGATATGGAGACTGGAACTGGGCACGGTGCTCCGAGTGTGGGTCTAACCGAGGGATATGGAAACTGGAACTGTGCACAGTGCTCCAAGTGTGGGTCTAACCGAGGGATATGGAGATTGGAACTGTGCACAGTGCTCCGAGTGTGGGTCTAACCGAGGGATATGGAGACTGGAACTGGGCACGGTGCTCCGAGTGTGGGTCTAACCGAGGGATATGGAGACTGGAACTGGGCACGGTGCTCCGAGTGTGGGTCTAACCGAGGGATATGGAAACTGGAACTGGGCACAGTGACCCGAGTGTGGGTCTAACTGAGGGATACGGAGACTGGAACTGTGCAGGGGGGGAGATGGGGATCCGAAGACCAGTCGGGTATAAAAGGAGGTACAGGGGAAAAACCTTCTTTCAGTTGGTATACTTTGTGCAGGACTTCCTTTTCCACACTGTCCAGGAGACTTGCGTACGATTCTAGGGGAAAATGAATAGATCAGAGATTTTATCAGCGATGGAGGTTTGAGAAGGTTTGATCCATTTTTGAGAATTGTCGAGATAACATTGGTATCTAAATGTACAACAGGTTAATTTAAATAGATCTCCAATCACGAAACATCGGAAACCATGCTTACAGTGCCGGCTCTGCAATGTCCCTTCAGTTTGCTCTGACTCCACATCCAGGCTTAAGCAATTGACAGAGAGAGCATGGATCAGTTACCAGGATCACCCAATCAAACACAGGGTAATCGATGGTGACAGAGAGCAGGTACGTGATGGACTAACTGGACAGTCAGAGCGAAGGACTAGCACGTCAAGAGAGGGACAGATGACCTCCTTCTGTGCGATACCCTGTCCTTATTCTGAGGGGCCACGTTCTTTGGTCTGCAGATTCAGGGGCCATTCTCCAAATGAGGTTACAATAGGCCGACACTCGCTGGAGTTGGGAAGGATGAGAGAGGTTTCTCTCAAAGGTGTAATGTCATGTTAATTTTAAATGATGATCAATAAACAAAGTTCTATTTTCGACCAGTTGAGCCTGTGTCTATTCTAAGAAGAGCACAGACCACACAATGACCATGAAAGCATTGGCGGTTGTTAGAAAAACCCATTTGGTTCCCTTTAGGGAAGGAAATCTGCCGTCCTTACCTGGTCTGGCCTACATGTGACTCCAGAGCCACAGCTCTCAACTGCCCATGGGCAAATAAAGTTAATTTATTAGTTACAAGTCGGCTTACCTTAACCCTGCAATGAAGTTACTGTGAAATTCCCCTAGTTGCCACACTCCAGCTCCTGTCCAAGTCAATGCACCCTAACCAGCACGTCTTTCAGTCTGTGGGAGGAAACCGGAGCACCCGGAGGAAACCCAGGCAGACACGGGGAGAATGTGCAGATTCCGCACAAGCAGTGACCCAAGCGGGAATCGAACCCAGCTCCCTGGAGCTGTGGAGCAGCAGTGCTAACCACTGGGCCACCCTAAGGGATCGGCAATAAATGCTGGCCAGCCAGCGATGCCCATGTCCCACGAATGAATAAACACAAAAATCCCTCCCTCCTTTGGATTTCCCTTCGAGGCCAGTCAGCCCATCCAGCTCCCCCCATCCCACCCCTGCCCAGTGCCAACCCAAATCTGTGCCAACTCCATTTCCCCTCACCCGCCGATTTTCCACCCTCACGGGAACACCCTGCCTTGCGAACGGAGGGGGGAGGAATCCTCCCTCCTACCTGTAGGCTTGAGGGCCCTGCGTTTCTTGATGAAATCCAACGCTTCCTCGTAAATCGATTTCAGCTTCTTGTACTCGGAGGCAGCTGCCATGTTGGGAAAACAAGAAGGAGACAAGAGTCAGCATTGCTGGGCTAAGATCGTCACGGAATCCTCTAATCCGATCCCAGAGCTCCACAACCCAGCCTCCACATTCACCCAGTCCTGCCTCTTGCTAACTACAGGGAAAAAATGGTCAAGGAATTAAAAAGCAGGAAGAGTCTGAACTAGCCAGCGATTGAATACTTTAACCAGAATAATCCCGGGATTGAGAGGTCAGAGCCATCCGGAGAGGCTGAAAAGGCCGGGGCTCTTTTCCCTGGGAAAGAGAAGGCTAAGGGGGCGATCCGATCGAGGGCTTTAAAATCCGAAAAAGGTTTCGATAGGATCGGCGTGGAGATGTTTCCCCTTGTGTAGGGGAGAGAGCAGAATGAGGGGGACATTGACGTGTAACAGGCACTAATTCATCCAATGGGGACTTCAGGAGAAACTCCCTTACCCAGAGACTGGGGAGAATGTGGGACTCACTCCCACGGGGAGTGGGGAGAATGTGGGACTTGCTCCCACGGGGAGTGGGGAGAATGTGGGACTCACTCCCACGGGGAGTGGGGAGAATGTGGGACTCGCTCCCACGGGGAGTGGGGAGAATGTGGGACTCGCTCCCGCGGGGAGTGGGGAGAATGTGGGACTCACTCCCATGGGGAGTGGGGAGAATGTGGGACTCACTCCCATGGGGAGTGGGGAGAATGTGGGACTCGCTCCCATGGGGAGTGGGGAGAATGTGGGACTCGCTCCCACGGGGAGTGGGGAGAATGTGGGACTCACTCCCATGGGGAGTGGGGAGAATGTGGGACTCGCTCCCACGGGGAGTGGGGAGAATGTGGGACTCGCTCCCAGGGGAGTGGGGAGAATGTGGGACTCGCTCCCACGGGGAGTGGGGAGAATGTGGGACTCGCTCCCACGGGGAGTGGGGGAGAATGTGGGACTCGCTCCCACGGGGAGTGGGGAGAATGTGGGACTCGCTCCCACGGGGAGTGGGGAGAATGTGGGACTCGCTCCCACGGGGAGTGGGGAGAATGTGGGACTCGCTCCCACGGGGAGTGGGGAGAATGTGGGACTCGCTCCCACGGGGAGTGGGGAGAATGTGGGACTCGCTCCCAGGGGAGTGGGGAGAATGTGGGACTCGCTCCCACGGGGAGTGGGGAGAATGTGGGACTCGCTCCCACGGGGAGTGGGGGAGAATGTGGGACTCGCTCCCACGGGGAGTGGGGAGAATGTGGGACTCGCTCCCACGGGGAGTGGGGGAGAATGTGGGACTCGCTCCCACGGGGAGTGGGGTGAATGTGGGACTCGCTCCCACGGGGAGTGGCTGAGGTGAATATTATCAATGTGTTTAAGGAAGGAAGCTGGATAAACACATGAGGGAGAAAGGAATGGAAGGAGATGGAGATGGGGGAAATGAAGAGGAAGGGGAGGACAGAATCTCCTGTGGCCAGCCCCAGCATTTACCCCCCCCTCCCTAATTGCCCCCTTGGGAAGGTGGTGGGTGAGCTGCCATCTTGAACCCGCTGCAGTCCCCGTGTGGTGTAGGTACACCCACCGTGCTGTTAGGGAGGGAGTTCCAGGATTTAGACCCAGCGACAGTGAAGGAACAGCCGATATACTTCCAAGTCGGGACGGTGGGTGACTAGAGGGGAAACTCCAGGTGGGGGGTGTTCCCAGGTATCTGCTGCCCTTGTCCTTCTAGATGGTAGAGGTGCTGGGTTTGGAAGGTGCTGCCTAAGGAGCCTTGGTCAGATGCTGCAGTGCATCTTGTAGATGGTACACACGGCTGTCACTGTGCATTGGGGGTGGAGGGAGTGAGTGTTTGTGGTTAGCGTGTTGATCGAGCGGGGCTGCTTTGGCCTGGATGGTGCCGAGCTTCTCGAGTGTTGTTGGAGCTGCACCCATCCAGGCAAGTGGGGAGTATTTCATCACACTCCTGACTTGTGTCCTTGTAGACGGTGTCAGGGTTTGGGAGTCAGGAGGTGAGTTACTCACCGCAGGATTCCCAGACTCTGAACTGCTCTTAAGCAATGTTTTGATGCAGTGAGTCCATTGGTTATCAGTAACCACCCCCCACCTCCGCCACAGTATTGATAAATATAATCATGATTTCCCTTCTCAAGATTCACATTGTTGGAACAGGAAACTCAGCAAGCTCGGGGGACCAGATCAGAAACTCTACGGTGTATGATAAAGTGAACCAAGACCCTAACTTTTTTTGATTCAGGTGTTAGGGTCATCCTGAGATGTTTCACCACTGTGACTGATCCACTGGGAAGCTTTTATTAAAATATACTTTATTTAAAACACAGCTAGAGTACAACAGAAAGAAATAGCACAACTTTTATAAAATACTTAAACATGACAATAATTTTTAACAACTATCTATCTCTAGAGTTCCAATTTAAGCAATATCCCCATAGACATAAATCCTACTTCAGAATCAATTGACACCAAAAACAGATACGCTCTCACAGATGCTAGATTTCCAGCCTTTTGTACTCTCTGGGCAGATATGGAAGTCATCTGCCTTCTGACTCCCATACATCAGCTTCCAGAGAAAGACATCTCCTCATACAGCAGAACTTTGATGAAAGAGACCTAGTTTCTGGCAGTTCCTCATCTCCACACATCAGAGAGAGAAAGAGCTCCTTCTCTCTACAGTTCCCAAGCAGCAACTGAATGGAGCTTCTCTTAGCAACCTCACCCTGTCCAGTCATATGACTTTTACTGTCAAATCTTAATCATCCATCACTCTGTAAACCCCAAGGAGAAACAATAAAATAACAGCCCTGCCAGATCACAGATGAAAACAAACATTTTAGTGATTAAGAGCAATTATCCTGCTGCAGTAACAATCGGGCTGCTGGATGCAGACAAAATGGCATTGATAATGAAACTAACTGCTAAAACAGAATCTGCACAAAAAACATGACCCAAACACATTTCTTAAAGGCACAGTATCATCACACACATTAAAGGTTCCCTGGGCTAATTTGTTCACCTTCCCTCTGACACTTACCGACCCGCAGCCAGTAAACTTCATGTTGCTCAATCAGCTCACTGATAGGGTGCCAGCAGTGGGCCTGGTGGAGCTCAATCATGCTCTGACCCATGTACTTGGTGCAGAAGGCCTCTGAGCTCTTGGCGAAACAGGAGTAACAGGAGAGGGCGCTGCCGAGGGTACTGGCGAGCACCAGGACAAGATGGAGGAAGGTGGAGGGGTCTCTGGACGGCATGGCGCCCAGCACCTCCCGTCCCTGCCCCACAACACCCTTCACCCTTCGCTTCTTGACAACTCAAGAAGAGATGCATCCCCTTCAGCCATCTCCATCCAAATCGCTCGAGGGTCATGGGAGATTGGTTATGGCCATTTGGCGAGAATGTTGGTGTTGTGTTGGCACAGGGTGTGAGTGAAATTGAGGAGAGACGACAACCCTCCCAAGAGCTGAAGTAGGCTGGTAAAGATCCAGCTGGCAATGTCATCATCGCACTCTGCAACCTCGGCCACTCATTGTGCTGTGATGTCATAGTCATTATGATGTCAGAGTACTTCCCCATGTGACAGGAATGGAGGGAAGACAGATCTCCAATGGGCCGAAGGGCAGAATCTTTCCTCTTCGCTGGTTGGGGGGGAGTCAAGAGCAAGGCAAGGGGGTGCGGGAGAGGAGGAATGGAGCATTGAGGAGGGGGGAATGTTAGGACGTATTCTCTCGCTCAAAGGGCATTGGAAATCCGGAACTCTCTCCCTACCCCAGTGGAAAATGGGAAAAGCAGGGAACTCTCTGGATGGGATGAGGTTCACGCCAGTGGATGTCCGATTTGGCGGTTCGGATCCGTAGGTCTGTAAAATGCCACATACAGGTGCAGTAAATCATCAGACCGACTAATGGAATGCTGACTTTGTATAGAATCGGAGAGCTCCTACATTACAAAAGGAGGCCAATCTGCCCATCAAGCCTGCACTGACAACAATCCCCCCATGGTAGCACAGTGGTTAGCACTGCTGCCTCACAGCTCCAGGGACCTGGGTCACTTTCTGTGTGGAGTCTGCACATTCTCTTCGTGTCTGCAGGGGTTTCCTCCGGATTCCTCCCACAATCCAAAAAATGCGCAGGTTAGGTTGTTTGGCCATTGCCTCTCAGTGTCAGGGGGATTAGCAGGGTAAATGAGATTCATGGGAATATAACCTAGATGGGATTGTTGTTGGTGCAGACTCTGTGGGCCGAATGGCCTCCTTCTGCACTGTGGGGATCCTATAAATTCTATGAACCCTCCCCATCTCACTAACCTCCTCCAGCCCCTACAACCCTCTGTATCTGTAACCTCCTCCAGCCCCTACAACCCTCCCAATCTCTGTAACCCCCTCCAGCCCCTACACCCCTCCCTATCTCTGTAACCCCCTCCAGCCCCTACACCCCTCCCTATCTCTGTAACCCCCTCCAGCCCCTACACCCCTCCCTATCTCTGTAACCTCCTCCAGCCCCTACACCCCTCCCTATCTCTGTAACCCCCTCCAGCCCCTACACCCCTCCCTATCTCTGTAACCCCCTCCAGCCCCTACACCCCTCCCTATCTCTGTAACCTCCTCCAGCCCCTACACCCCTCCCTATCTCTGTAACCTCCTCCAGCCCCTACACCCCTCCCAATCTCTATAACCTCCTTCAGCTCCTACACCCCTCCGAGATTTCTGCATTCCTCCAATTCCAGCCTCTTGAGCATCCCCTGATTCCAGCCTTCAGCTGCCTGAAGGTGGTGGTGGTGGTGGTGGTGGATGTGGTGGGGGGGGGGAGGGGGGGGGGGGAGGTGGGCAGTGCGCGGGCCCTAATCTCTGGAATTCCCTCCTTAAAGCTCTCCACCTCTCTCTCTGTCTCTTTCTGGCTCCATCTTTAAGACACTCCTTAAAAACCTACATCTTTGACCCAGCTTTTGGTCACCTGTCCCCAGTATCTCTTCACGTAGCTGGGAATCAGAGTCTGTCCAATCTACGCTCCTGTGCAGTGCCTCTGGGATGTTTACTGTGTTGAAGGTGTTATGTGAATGCAATGTGTTGTTGGTGTTACAGAGATTACAGTAGCGGCAGAGGGGGGGAGCCGAGGTCAGTCAGCATCCTTCTGACTTGTGGACCGTGTGCTCTCAAACCCGCAGTCCGCAAGGTATTCCTGCCCATGTTCAGCTTTTGATACCTCACTCATTGCCATGTGAAGGAGTTAACAAGGATACAGGTTAAAATTCACATCAACTACTGTGAGAGAAACAGGAATGTTTATAAAAGTTGACACAGACAAGCATCAAGGCCTTCAGTCTGAGAGAATTCATGCACTTGATTTGATTTGATTTACTATTGTCATATGTATTAATGTGCCGTGAAAAGTATTGTTTCTTGTGCGCTATGCAGATAAAGCATACCGTTCATAGAGAAGAAGACGGTGCAGAATGTAATGCTACAGTCATAGCGAGGGTGTAGAGAAAGATCAACTTAGTGCGAGGTAGGTCTATTCAAAAGTCTGACAGCAGCAGGGAAGAAGCTGTTCTTAAGTCGGTCGGTACGGGACCTCAGACTTTTGTATCTTTTTCCTGACGGAAGAAGGTGGAAGAGAGAATGTCAGGGGTGCGTGGGGTCCTTAATGATGCCGGCTGTTTTTCCGAGGCAGAGGGAAGTGTAGAACATAAGAACTTAAGAACATAAGAAATAGGAGCAGGAGTAGGCCAACTAGCCCTTCGAGCCTGCCCCGCCATTCAATAAGATCATGGCTGATCTGTCATGGCTCAGTTCCACATTCCCGCCCTCTCCCCAGAGTCAGACATTTGGAACTGGGAGGAGAAGTGATATACACAGACACAAATGTGTGGCACGGTGGTACAGTGGTTAGCACTGCTACCTCACAGCACTAGGGACCTGGGTTCAATTCCTGGCTTGGGTCAGTGTCTGTGCAGAGTCTGCATGTTCTCCTTGTATATGCGTGGGTTTCCTCTGGGTGCTCCGGTTTCCTCCCACACTCTGAAAGATGTGCTGGTTAGGGTGTATTGGCCGTGCTAAATTCTCCCTCAGTGTACCTGAACAGGCACCAAAGTGTGGCAACTAGGGGATTTTCACAGTAACTCCTTTGCAGTGTTACTGTAAGCCTACTTATGACACAATAAGTTAATTAACTTAACTAAGCCGCTATGAGAGAAACCAGAAGTCTTTATAAAACAACACTGATAATCATTCAGGCCTTTAGGCTGAAAGAATTCATTAAATCAGACATCTGGATATGGGAGGAGCGAGTGATATCCATAAACACAGACACAACCTCAGACATCAAAGATAACTTGGCATTAATGATGAGTTAGGTCAGCTAACATGATTAAGTCTTCACACTGATTGGATATTATAATTAAGTAGGAGTGCAATGATTATGATTGTTTTGATATCTATCTTACGCATGATGTAACCTTAATCCATAACTGCGAGTGGATAGAGATAACTCCTATACCTTGACTGGTAATATGCTAATTAGTTGTAATCAAATTTGACACTATATCTGCTTCTATATTGTTGAATTCTGTACTGTGGCTAGTTACTAGTGTGATGTGAATGTACCTTTGGGAAAGGTTTTTTAAAAATCATGATCTCTGGAGCTCTCACAGCTCTGACTCTCTCTCTTCATTGCTGCCAGGCTGTCGATCATATGCCCTTTTATTGCTCCTTAAGTGGCTTAAATGGGGACCTCATGTACTTTTTGGGATTAGCTTTATGACCCTGCCTTGTTGGGAGGAAAACTGGTCGGCAGCTCAGGTGACAGGAACTCTTTTTTTCAGTTCTGAGCTGCAGGTTAGTTTTTGGCAGGGACAGCAAGGCTGAAAAGAAGTGTGTGTCTCTTTCTTTCTGTTTTATTTGGAAATTCTGCTGGTTATCTGAAAGCAAGATCTTGCCTTTCTGGAGGGGGAATCTGCTATTGGTGGTTTGCCTAGAGTCTCCCTCGGAAGCTGTTCCGACTTCAAACTGTTCTGGGAAGAGAACTGCAGAATTCAACCAAAGGACTCCATTCCAGTATCACGTGAGCATTAGTCTTTGCTGTGTTAAACCTGTTTGAAGTGTTGCTTATGGGATTGGTTTCGATTGGAACATCTTAGATATATTTGTTGAGGGTAATACATTATTGTGATTCTTTTATTTTTGTTTGTAATTGAAACAATCTCTTGCTAATTTTCTTACTATACATGTTGACTATATTCTTAAATAAACTTTGTTTGATAAAAGCTCCATAGTGGGTCATTTGAATCACATCTGAAGTGAAACATCTCACACTTATCCTAATTCAAGATGCTAAACTTATGGTCGAGGCAGGCTCGGTAAAACACTTTGGAGTTTCTGACTTAAATTATGAAAATTGGAGGCTGTCTTTGCGGGATTAAAATCGATATTCCTTGATTGATTTGGGATTATTGGACTCAAAGAAAGTGAGTAGTGAGCATATCAGTGTTTTCTTTACAGGTGTCGCGTACGGGTTTAAATAGGGAGTGCCTTGTGGAATAATGGCTCTCTCAGAGGCTAAGAAATCCTTGGGGGTGGGGGAAGTCACACAGGGTGGTTTAGAAAAGGTGTCTCAAGCAAAGCTTTTGGAATTGGTGGTTGACGTTGCCTGACAGGGTAAGGAAGGGGGAGATAATTATGGCTCAGCATTTAAGAAACAGTCAGAATCATTGGAAATGGCTGGAATTCAATTGCAAATGAAACAGTCAACATGAGAAAGAATTAAAGCAGCTTGAATTCCAAATGAAGGAAAGAGAGAGTGGGTCACTTAAATCATACCTAAGGTGGAATCTATCATGTTAATCCTAGCCAAATTCAAGGTGCAAAATTTATAATCCAGGTGGGCTTCATCGGACACTTTGGATTTTCCAACCTGAACCAGAACACTGCTTCTAACTTCCCAGGGTCCTTACAATTGCTTGAAATTAAAACAGGTCTGATTGACATTTAAGATTTATCTGGATAGGTGGGGAATAGACGGATACAGGTCTATGTAGAACAATGTGATCAGCGCAGGTTGAAGGGCCCGTTCCCGAGCTGCACAGCGCTTTATTCAAAGCACTAACGGGATAGAACTCCCAAAGGACGCAGAAAGCAAAAGGGTCATTATTTAAACGGGGGGAGCTTTGCATCGCGCTTGCCTCTCGGCTCAGTCCTTCCCTATCCTGTGATCCTACCCCTTGGTTGGCCGGGACTCTGCGGAGCTGAAGGAACACCGGGGCAGGAGGCCATTCAGCCCCTTCAAGCCTGCTCCCCCATTCAATCCGACTAACCCCAATGTTAACTCCATCTACCCCCCCACCCTCGGTTCCGTAACCCTTAACCTCCGCCCCAAGGCAAATCGAGGAATCTCAATTTGGAATTTTCCAATCAACCCCTCCCAGCCTCGACAGTATATTTTACTGTGGGGGGGGGAGGAGGGAGTTCTGGATTCCCGCTCCCCCTTTGTGTGAGGCAGTGTTTCCTGACACCCCTCCCTCCCCCTTCCCCCCTCCAAACAGCCTGGCCCCAATTTTAAGATTCTGTTCCCCTTATTCCAGACTCTGCCCCCTGACCAGAGGCAATGGTTTCTCTCCATCAATCTTATGGAATCCTTCAATCATCTCAAACATCCTCGATTAGATCCACCCCCCCTCTTCGCACCGGAATCTTCCAGACTGGTCTGTGCAATCCCACCTTGGCGTTTAACCCTTTCAGACTGGGGAGCATTCTCAGTGGGAACCATTCTGGAAGAGTTTCTCTCTCTGCCTCTGGTCTGGTTCAGAACGTCGGAGTCCCTAGACCCTTAGCAGAGACAGTAAGTGTGCAAGCACAGCAGGCAGTAAAATAGACAAATGATATATTGGCCTTCAGAGCGAGAGGATTTGAGAGATAGGGATAGGGATGTTTTGCTGCAATTGTACAGGGTGTTGGTGAGGCCACACCTGGAGTATTGGGTGCAGTTTTGGTCTCCTTATCTGAGGAAGGATGTCCTTGTTATAGAGGGAGCACAGCGAAGGTTTACCAGGCTGATTCCTGGGATGGCAGGTCTGTCGTAGAACAGACTAAGTTGGTCAAGATTGTATTCACTGGAGTTTAGAAGAGTGAGAGGGGATCTCATAGAAACTTATAAACTTCTAACAGGGTTAGACAGGGTAGATTCAGAAAGAATGTTCCCGATGGTGGGGCGAGTCCAGAACCAGGGGCCATAGTTTGAGGATAAGGGGTAAACCTTTTAGAACTGAGGGGAGAGGAAACTTCTTCACCCAGAGGGTGGGGAATGTGTGGAATTCACTCCCACAGAAAGTAGCTGAGGCTAAGACGTTGTGTGTTTCCAAGGAAAAATTAGATACAGCTCTTGGGGCTAAAGGTCTCAAAGGACATTGGGGAGGAAGGAGGGAATCAGAATATTGAATTTGATGATTAGCCATGATCATAGTCTATGGCGGAGCAGGTCGAAGGGCTGAATGGCCTTCTCCTGCTTCTAGCTTTGATGTTAACCCATCCGACAAAACATTCCATCTCTTTGCTTCCAGTTTGCTGTGGAATCTTCCCAACTCCTCGCTCCGCCCCAGTCCATGATGCTCTGGATTTCCTCCCTCGCGCCTTCCCACGCCTCCCTCGCTCCCTCAACAAGCCTCCGCTAAAAGCCATCGCACCTCATCGCTCTCATCTCTCTCTCGGCGACTCACCGTTCTTCCGTTCCGCACGGCCTCTGCAAAGCACCCTGGGACCCCTTAGCCTCACAAAAAAAAAGTCACCCCTTTAAATGCGAGTTATAATCCAGAGGCCCCAGGCTAACGCTCTGGGAGGGACCCGGGTTCGAATCCCACCAGGGCAGCTGGTGGGACTTCAATTCATTCAGTTCATAAAATTGGGATTGTAAGCTCGATTCAGAAAATGGTAACCATTGAAACTATCATCGACTGTCACTAAAAACCCATCTGGTTCACTCGTGTCCCTCAAGTGGGTGGCACAGTGGTCAGCACTGCTGCCTCACAGCAACACGGACCCGGGTTCGATTCCCGGCTTGGGTCACTATTTGTGTGGGGTTTGCACTTTCTCCCCGTGTTTACGTGGGTTTCCTCCGGGTGCTCTGGTTTCCTCCCACAGTCCAAAGATGCGCAGATTAGGGGGATTGGCCATGCTAAATTGTCCCATGGTGTCCAAAGACATGTGGATTAGGTAGATTGACCATGCTAAATTGTCCCTTAGTATCTAAGGATGTCCAGTTAGGAGGATTGGCCATGCTAAATTGCCCCTTCGTGCCCAAAGATGTGCAGCTTAGGGGGGGAAAAGTTTATGAGTGAGGCAGAGCGACTAAAACAATGGTTTCATTGTGAAGTTATTATTGATTAAAGCACCCACTGGTTCCCAGTGAAAGCAATGCTCTCGGTGTTCCAACCCAGAGCCTTTCATTTGAGTCATGTTTCAATCTACCACATGAGGGCAGCATTGGACTGAGTAACAATGGCTGCTCTCTGAGCACTATCCATGTCCCCTAATTCTGGTCTCTACACATCCCTCCGACACAAGTGGAAACATCTTCTTTCCCTTTCAGAAGACCTCTGCCAGGTTTGCTTTGGGGGGACTGCACCTCAGATGTTACACACCCCCCACTCCCTCGCCAATCCCAAACCAACACACCCCAGCCCAGCTCAGGGAAAAATCAATGTCAAACACCCAGGGCTCGGAATGCACTCGGCTTTCATAATGTACTGGAAAATTGTAATGGACACAGGCTTGTAATGCACTCTGGAATGGTACGCTGAGTAGGAAATGTGATACGTCCTGTACTTTTGTGTATATCTGGGTTTCTAACATAACTGGGATTTGTAACATTTCTGTGTTTGTAATGTTCCAAAGAATTGTAATATAATCAGGGCAATATACCCTGGAAATGTAATACATGCAAGTTTGTGATATACCGAGGAACTCGACTCTACTTGGGGATAATATATCCAGGAATTGTAATTAATCTGAGTTTGTAATCTACCTACAAATTGTAATATGCTCAGGGCTTATAACATACTCAGAACAGTAAGAGAGTGGGTCTGTAATGTATCTAGAAACTGTAATATGCTCAAGGCTTGTAATCTATTCAGGAATTGTAATAAACCTGGGTTTGCAATATATCTAGAAACTGTAATATACTCAGAGATTGTAATAATCCAATGAATTGTATCCAATAAACCCAGGTTGTGATGTATCTCGGAACTGTAATGTACTCAGGTTTGTAATGGACCTAGGAATATATTTGTAGTCCATAATGTATCCAGAATTATAATAAATCTAGGTTTGTAATGTTCCTAAGAATAGTAATATACTCAGGGCTCATAGCATACAAAAGAATTGTAGTAAAACTGGATTTTTAATGTATTTAGGAAAAGTAATGTCCTTGGGGTTTGTAACATACACTGGAATTGTAATAAATCTGGATTTGTAATGTATCTTGGAATTGTAATGAACTCTGGAGTCATAATATACACAGAAATTGTAATTGACTCGGGTTTAGAATAATCCCGGAAACTTCCCTGATTTGCAATAAGGCTGAGATTCGTGTTACACCCAGATGTGTAATATAACTGGGAGTTGCAATTTACCCAGGATTGTAATATATCCGGAATTGTAATTTATCCTGATATGTAATGATACTGTGAACTGCAATATGCTCAAGTTTGGAATAAGCTCAAGATTTGTAATGTAGCCAGATTTGTGATTTAAATGTGAATTACAACATACCCAGGTTTGTAGTGTACCCCAAAATTGTAATTAACGCTGGTGTGTAATAATCCTGCAAATTGGAACACACTCTTGTCTGTAATAAGCCCAGATGTATAATATACCAGATTTGTAATATAATTGGGAGATGCAATACAACTCCTTTTGTAATGACGCCAGGAGTTGTAATATGCCCTGGTTTCAAATGAGACACGAGACTTGTAATATAGCAGATTTGTCACATCATTTGTTGCAATATACCCAGGTTAGTAATGTACCCTGGAATTGGAAGGTACCAGGGTTTGTAATGACCCTGCACATGGTAATAGATGCTGATTTGTAATATAGCCAAGTTCAGAGGAGGCCATAACATACCTGGGCTGCAGGGAAGCAGGAACCACACAGGCAGGTGGTGAAGAGGCAAGGCTATTTATTTTAACAGGAGACAGCTTTGTCCAGAGTCCAGACGGTGAAAAATCTGGAAGGGGTCAGAAGCCAATTTAAATAGAGCAATAGGAGGGGAGGCAGGGGGAGCATCTGACCAGTTCCAAATCTCTTCCAGTGTCTGGGGAGTGGGGGGGGTCGCCTACTTCTGCTGAGGAACTGCTGTGTCGGAATCAGGTCAATGAGTGCGTTAGAGGAAGCAGGCCAGGAACTGGAACACAAAGAAACAGATTTACAACCAGGGCATTTCCTCACAGAATCCCTACAGAGCAGAAGGAGGCCATTCAGCCCATCGATTCTGTACTGACAAAAATCCCACCCATCCCTGTAACCCCATATATTTACCCTGCTCATCCCCCTGACACGAGGAGGAACTCAGCACGGCCAATCCACCCCAGCTGCACATCTTTGGGCTGTGGGAGGAAGCCGGGGCACCCAGAGGAAACCCACGCAGACACAGGGAGAACATGTAGACTCCATACAAACAGTGACCTGAAGCTGGGAATCGAACCTGGGTCCCTGGTACCGTGAGGCAGCAGTGCTAACCACTGTGTTACCCAGCTGGGAATCGAACCCGGGTCCCTGGCACTGTGAGACAGCAGTGCTAACCCACTGTGTTACCCAGCTGGGAATCGAACCCGGGTCCCTGGCACTGTGAGACAGCAGTGCTAACCCACTGTGTTACCCAGCTGGGAATCGAACCCGGGTCCCTGGCACTGTGAGACAGCAGTGCTAACCCACTGTGTTACCCAGCTGGGAATCGAACCCGGGTCCCTGGCACTGTGAGACAGCAGTGCTAACCCACTGTGTTACCCAGCTGGGAATCGAACCCGGGTCCCTGGCGCTGTGAGACAGCAGTGCTAACCCACTGTGTTACCCAGCTGCGAATCGAACCCGGGTCCCTGGCACTGTGAGACAGCAGTGCTAACCCACTGTGTTACCCAGCTGGGAATCGAACCTGGGTCCCTGGCACTGTGAGACAGCAGTGCTAACCCACTGTGTTACCCAGCTGGGAATCGAACCCGGGTCCCTGGCGCTGTGAGACAGCAGTGCTAACCCACTGTGTTACCCAGCTGGGAATCGAACCCGGGTCCCTGGCGCTGTGAGGCAGCAGTGCTAACCCACTGTGTTACCCAGCTGGGAATCGAACCCGGGTCCCTGGCGCTGTGAGGCAGCAGTGCTAACCCACTGTGTTACCCAGCTGGGAATCGAACCCGGGTCCCTGGCGCTGTGAGGCAGCAGTGCTAACCCACTGTGCTCCCTTGTGTCTGCACGTCTCAAACACTTCACAGGCGATGACATTTGTTTTTGAAGTGCGCTCCCTCTTGTAATGTAAGGAGCGGGGCAACCAGTTCGTGCACAGCAAGATCCCACACACAGCACTGTGATAATGACCCAGATCATCCGCGTTCTTGCAGTGATGCTGGTTGAGGGGCAAACATTGGCCTCAGAACACTGAGGAGAATCCCCACACCCCAACAACCAGCACCCCACTCCCCGCAATCCCACCATACACCCTCACCCTGCTCCTCTTTCAAGTGATCATGGGATCTTTTACACCCACACCAACAATGCATCGAGGAGCACCAGGTCCAGTACTGACCCTCTGACAGTGCGGCCTCAACACTGACCCTCTGACAGAGCAGCACTCCCTCAGCACTGACCCTCTGACAGTGCGGCCTCAACACTGACCCTCTGACAGTGCAGCACTCCCTCAGCACTGACCCTCTGACAGTGCGGCACTCCCTCAGCACTGACCCTCTGACAGTGCGGCACTCCCTCAGTACTGACCCTCTGACAGTGCGGCACTCCCTCAGAGTGGTGGGGGAGATAGGGGAGTCCGCTGCCACTTTGATTGAGATTGGTGGGGGTGTGGGGAAGGGCGGGAGTGTGGGGGGAGTGGGGTGAGGGTGGGGTAAGGGAGTCGGTAATGTTGTAGGGGCTGGGCAATGTCTGTGGGAGCCAGGGGGAGGCATTACACGGCCTGGGAGGGATGTGGCTCGGGAGCCTCATTCTATCTTTTTTTTCTGCACACGCACAGTTTGAGCCGTTGATCGGTGCTGCAGGATATCGGGCATGTTAAGCCCTGCCCACAGGCTTCAGGAGCACGATTCGGAATCGCTGATACTTTTTCAGACAGAGTGCGTAGTGAGGCGCCTGAGAACGGGTCTAAAAGTTTCCGACCTGAAACACTCCCAGTTTCACGTCTGCCCTGCACTTAGAATCAAAATGGTAAAATTGGGTGATTTTGCTGTCGCCCTGCCTGTGGTTAACGGACTTTTGCATTGTCTGTGTCCCGCCCACTAGAATTCCCGAGTAGGGCGGGACAGCAGGAGTTTGCCCTCAGAGGGACGTGGAATCTGAGACTCCTGCCCTTGGGGGCCGGGTCTGGGGGGTGGGATTTGTGAACCCCAGCCTGCACTGGGCACCAATGTTACCAACCGATCCACACGCTGTGTCTGCCTGACTGACTCTCGAGTCGGGAGACGAGGTGGGGGCGTACAATCAGTGCTCTGGATCCTGGTAAAATGCCAGTGCTGCGGCAGACACAATGACCGGAATTTTAGCAGCACGGTCGCCCAGGTTCCGAGGATGAGCAAGTCTCGGAGAACGGCCTCTCCATCAGCCTTGGGAGGGGTGGTCCGAACCACAGACGGACGTGCTGGTAAAATCCCGCCCAGTTCAGCCTTCAACACCATTATTCCCACGAAACCCATCTCCAAACTCCGTGGCCTGGGCCTCGGCTCCTCCCTCTGCGACTGGATCCTGAACTTCCTAACTCACAGACCACAATCAGTAAGGATAGGCAACAACATCTCCTCCACGATCATCCTCAACACCGGTACCCCACAAGGCTGTGTTCTCAGCCCCCTGCTATACTCCTTATACACCTGAGACTGTGCGGCCAAATTCCCCTCCAATTCAATTTTCAAGCTTGCTGATGACCCCACCGTTGTGGGTCAGATCTCAAACAATGACGGGACAGAGTACAGGAATGAGACAGAGAATCTGGTGAACTGGTGCGGCGACAATAATCTCTCCCTCAGTGTCAACAAGATGAAGGAGATTGTCATCGACTTCAGGAAGTGTAAAGGAGAACATGCCCCTGTCTACATCAATGGAGACGAAGTAGAAAGGGTCAAGAGCGTCACGTTTTTAGGTGTGCAGATCACCAACAACCTGTCCTGGTCCCCCCCACGCTGACACCATAATTAAGAAAGCCCACCAACGCCTCTACTTTCTCAGAAGACTAAGGAAATTTGGCATGTCCGCTACGACTCTCACCAACGTTTACTGATGCCCCATAGAAAGCATTCTTTCTGGTTGTATCACAGCTTGGTCTGGGCTCCTGCTCTGCCCAAGACCGCAAGAAAAAATACAAAAGCTTGTGAATGCAGCCCAATCCATCAGACAAACCAGCCTCCCATCCACTGACTCTGTCTACATGTCCTGCTGTCTCGGCAAAGCAGCCAGCATAATTAAGGACCCTACACATCCTGGACATTCTCTCTTCCACCTTTGGGAAAAAGATACAAAAGTCTGAGGTCATGTACCAACCGACTCAAGAACAGCTTCTTCCCTGCTGCCGTCAGACTTTTGAATGGACCTACCTCGCACTAAGTTGATTTTTCTCTACACCCTCGCTCTGACTGCAACACTGCATTCTGCACTCTCCTTTCCTTCTCTATGAATGGTATATTTTGTCTGTATAGCGCGCAAGAAACAATACTTTTCGCTGTATGTTAATACATGTGACAATAATAAATCAAATCAAATCGAAATGCTCCCATCTCAACACGAGGGCACTCACCCTCAGCTGATGGCTGCCCTCAAGAGGCCACACATCTGCGAGGGTTTCATTCTGTGGCGGCCGCCTCCTCGCGCCTCCCCGTCAGAACTGGCTGTTGAATTTGTCAATGAAGTCCGGAAAGTCGAATTTCTCCGGTTGCAGGGCCGAGAGGAGGAAGATGCGGGGGAAGTTGACACCGATGGCCTGCAGCTTCTTGGAGAAGTACTTGCGGATTTCCCGCAGCAGGTCGGCCTGGGTGAAGTTTGGCTGCTTGGTGCTGCGGATGTAGGCATCGATCTTGGTGCGCACGAAGAAGAAGGTCTTGCCCATCTGGAGGATCTCCTTGGCCAGGTAGATGACCTCCTCCTCCAGCCGCGAGCTGGTGGTCAGGATGAAAAAGTCGTAGGAGCGCAGGTCCACCTTCTCCACGTAGGCGTGCTGCTTCATCTCGCTGGCCTCGATGCCCGGCAGGTCCCACAGGAGGACCTGGGGATTGGCCGGGTACAAGTAGGAGTGTGGTAGGCCCTTGCATTTGGTCCCCAGCATCTCCTCGCTGGCCTCCTCCAGCCCCTCGATACCCCGCATGGCATTGAGCAGGGTGGTCTTCCCAGAGTTCAGTGGGCCAGTCACCGCCACATTGATGTAGCGTTTGTAGGTGGATGTTGAGGTTTTCTTGAGGCTACTCTTTCGTACGCACGGGGTAGTCTCCACCTCCGCCTTGTTGAAGTAGGAGAAGATCATGTTTTTGAGTGACAGGAAAATTTCATAGAAGAACATCATCATTTCCTGAGAGAGGGACAGAGGAGCAAAGTGAAAAGATCGTGCCAATCAGCCCCACAACAATGCAGTTTCACAAAATATCAATCAGGGTTTCACTGGATGCTAATTGAAGATTAATTATAAATTAAATAGATATAGATTAGACTTGAGACTGAACTATTAATTAGGGGTTAATTGTACATTAATTAAAGAATAATTAGATATTAATATAATGTTACTTGAAAATTAATTTGAAATTAATCACATGTTAACTGAATATTTAAAAAATTAATGTAACTGAACATTACATATTAATAGGCATTACTTATAGAATATTACTTAAATAATGATCTTAATGATTCATTATTTTATATTAATTAGATATTCATTAGACAGTGCTAAATTAATCAGACAGCAATTGATATTAATTAGTTGTTCATTTGGTATTAATTGTGTATTAATGAATGTTAATTAGGAGTTAATTAGATGTGAATTGAAGATTAATGGGATGTGAATAAAATCTTAATTAGAGATTAATTTGGGATTAATTGGACATTAATAAATATTAATTAAGGATAAATTAAATCTTAATTGGGAATAACTGGACATTACTAAATATGAATGAGGGATTAATTAGATCTTAATTTAAAAAAGACATCAATGTATTAATTAAGAATTAAATATAAATTGTGATTAATTGGACATTAATAAAATACTAATGAGGTCTTAATTAGATGTTAATTGATGTAAATTAAACATTAATAAAATTAATTAATTAGATATTATATGGTATTTATTTTACATGAAGAATATATTTTAATTAATCAATTATTAAATGTTAATTGGGATTACTTGTATATTCATCAACTATTTATTATTGATTAATTAGATATTAATTCTACATTTATATACTAAAGCATGATTATTTAAATGTTAATTCAGATCAAGTGGACACGAATAAAATATTCATCAGGGATTAATTAAATATTAATTGCGCAATAACAAAATATTCATTAGCCATTATTTAAATGTTAATTGGTATGAATGAGAGATTAATAAAATAGTAATTAATTGGGTTTAATTAAACATTAATATATATTAATGAGATATTAATTATTTACGAGTACAGATTAATGAGATATTAATTATTATTTAGGCAATAATTATAACGTTAATAAAATTGTAATTTTGTGAAATGTTATTTCGGCAGTAATTGCACATTCATAAAATTATAGAATCCCTACAGTACAGAAAGAGGCCATTCAGCCCATCAAGTCTGCACTGACCACAATCCCACCCAGGCTCTATCCCCATGTTCCTACATATTTACCCGCTTATCCCTCTAACCTATGCATCTCAGGACACTAAGGGGCAATTTTAGAATGGCCAATCAACCTAACCCCGCAAATCTTTGGACTGTGGGAGGAAACTGGAGCACCAGGAGGAAATCCATGTAGACATGGGGAGAATGTGCAAACTCCACACAGACACTGACACAAGCAGGAATCGAACCTAGATCCCTGGAGCTGTGAAGCAGCAGTGCTAACCACTGTGCTACTGTGCCGCCCACTTCATTGGATATTAATTACACATTATTGTATCTTACTACGTACTAATTAGATATTAGTTAGACAATAATTGTGCACTATTATATATTAATTAGACAATAATTGTATATCATTAGATAATTAGACATTAATTGCACATTATTAGATATTTAGATATTAATTAGATAGTGATTGCAAATTAGATATTAATTAGTGATTGTCTGTGATTAAATATTAATTAAATATTAATTATAGTGATTGTATATAATTAGATATTAATTAGTGATTTACATGATTAGATGTTAATTAGATATTAATTAGATAGCGATTGAAAATGATTAGATATTAATTAGTGATTGTCCAAGATTAAATATTATTTAGATATTAATTAGTGATGGTACGTGATTATATATTAATTCGATATTAATTAGTGATTGCGCATTATTAGGTATTTGGGTATTAATTAGTAATTGTAAATTAGATATTAATTACAGATTGTCCATGATTAAATATTATTCCAATATTAATTAGATCGTGATTGTATATAATTAGATATTAATTACAGTGACTGTACATGATTAGACGTTAATTCGATATTAATTAGATAGCGATGGTAAATGATTAGATATTAATTAGTGATTGTCCAAGATTAAATATTAATTAGATATTAATTAGTGATTGTAAATGATTAGATATTAATTAGATATTAATACAGTGATTGTCCATGATTAGATATGAAGTGTATATTATTATTCTACACAGAGAGTGATTCCATGCTGAGTTTTGGGCCTGTTCTCCATGTGGAGCTCCGGGGGCTGAGCGGCCTTCCCGCTCTGGGTCTCTCTCCGCCCCGGGCCTAACTGGGCGCCTCTCTCTCTCCCGCCCCATTTTACGGTGGTGCTGGGCGGATTCCCCGCTCGGTCTCGGACCTACCTCCATGGTAACCCCGCCCGGCCGCACCGCCCGCCAGCGCCGCCCGCCTCCGAGCCACCGTAACCAGGGGGAGGGGCCACCGTTACCATGCTGTCCCGCCCCCTGATCTCAGCCAATCACAGCTCACCCCGCTCCTTGCACCTCCTTCTCATTTGTTAGCAGCGGCATAGCCCCGCCCCCTGGAAGGTGACAGTAGAGCATGCAAATATATGTTAATGAGGGGTGAGGGCGGGAGGAAGGAGTGAGGGAATGAGATTAGGAGGGATGGAGAGAATGAGGAGAGGAGGCATTGAGGACAGGTGGCGTGGAGGGCATGAAGAGAAATGGAGGGAGTGAGGAGAGGAGGGATGGAGAGAATGAGGAGGAATGGAGGGCATGAGGAGGAATGGAGGGAATGAGGAGAGGAGAGATGGAGGGAATGAGGAGGAATGGAGGGCATGAGGAGGAATGGAGAGCATGAGGAGGAATGGAGGGAATGAGGAGAGGAGAGATGGAGGGAATGAGGAGGAATGGAGGGAATGAGGAGAGGAGGGATGGAGAGAATGAGGAGGGATGGAGAGAATGAGGAGGAATGGAGGGAATGAGGAGAGATGGAGGGCATGAGGAGGAATGGAGGGAATGAGGTGAGGAGAGACGGGAGGCATGAGGAGGAATAGAAGGTATGAGGAGAGGAGAGATGGAGGGAATGAGGAGGAATGGAGGGAATGAGAGCAGGAAGGATGGAGGGAATGAAGAGAGCAGGGATAGAGGGAATGAGGACAGGAGGGAGGAAATGAGGGAGAATGGAGGAAACGAGGAGAGTAGGGATGGAGGGAATGTGTAGAAATTGAGGGAATGAGGAGGAATGGAGGGAATGAATAGGAATTTTGATTTGATTTATTATTGTCACAGCCGTTAACATACAGTGAAAAGTATTGTTCCTTGTGTGCTACACAAACAAAACATACTGTTCATAGCGAAGGAAAGGAGTACAGAATGTAGTGTTACTGTCATAACTAGGGTATAGAGAAAGATCAACTTAATGAATTAGAACATTGTTAGAGAGTTTAAAAGAATTAGAATGAAGTTTTTGAAGCACAGAATAAGAGTGAAAGGTAGAATTAGACAGTATGCTGGGCAGAGCTTGCAAGAAGTCACCTCGCTCCAGCACCATCTCAGAAAAGCAATTGAGGGAATGAGGAGGAGGGAATGAGGAGGGATGGAGAGAATGAGAAGGAATGGAGGGAATGAGGAAGGGGAAGAGGAGAGGCAGAATGGAGGGAATGGAGAGGAATGGATGAGGAGAGCAGGATGGAGTGATGGGGTGGGGAAGGGACAGAGTTGTTTGTCGGAGAAAGCTGGGAATGTGAATATAGGAATGCGGAAAGGATGAAGGTGAGGGGAGGTGTTGAGGGAAAGGAGAGGGGAAAAGGAGGGAGCAGTGACATGGGGAGATGGGGTGAGACAGGAGTGATGGTGGAGGGGGGAGAGAAGAATGAAGAGGAGTGTGGATGGAATGAAAAGGGAAGGAGCGTCAGCATGGGAGGGAGGAGAGAGTAGGGGAAGATGAAAGGGAGTGGGAAATTGAGGGACAGCAGTTGGAGGGGACGGGGAAAAAGATGGAGGCGATGAGATGATCTGCCCTTTCTAACTCAGTCCTGGATTAACATTCACTGGCCACTGGCTTGAGCTGGACACTGGGTGAGTACTGACCAACGCACTGGAATTATTTCATAACCAAATCCAATTTCTATCCTGTAAGATCAACTGGGTTTCAGTTATGAAGCGGAATGAGCGAGTGCTGCACTGTCAGAGGGTCAGTGCTGAGGGAGTGCCGCACTGTCAGAGGGTCAGTGCTGAGGGAGTGTCGCACTGTCAGAGGGTCAGTACTGAGGGAGTGCCACACTGTCAGAGGGTCAGTGCTGAGGGAGCCGCACTGTCAGAGGGTCAGTGCTGAGGGAGTGCCGCACTGTCAGAGGGTCAGTGCTGAGGGAGTGCCGCACTGTCAGAGGGTCAGTGCTGAGGGAGTGCCGCATTGTCAGAGGGTCAGTGCTGAGGGAGTGCCGCACTGTCAGAGGGTCAGTGCTGAGGGAGTGCCGCATTGTCAGAGAGTCAGTGCTGAGGGAGTGCTACACATTCCTGGGAGTGTTTGATGGGGACAGTGTAGAGGGAGCTTTACTCTGTATCTAACCCCGTGCTGTACCTGTCCTGGGAGTGTTTGATGGGGGACAGTGTAGAGGGAGCTTTACTCTGTATCTAACCCCGTGCTGTACCTGTCCTGGGAGTGTTTGATGGGGGGACAGTGTAGAGGGAGCTTTACTCTGTATCTAACCCTGTGCTGTACCTGTCCTGGGAGTGTTTGATGGGGGGACAGTGTAGAGGGAGCTTTACTCTGTATCTAACCCCGTGCTGTATCTGTCCTGGGAGTGTTTGATGGGGACAGTGTAGAGGGATCTTTACTCTGTATCTAACCCCGTGCTGTACCTGTCCTGGGAGTGTTTGATGGGGACAGTGTAGAGGGAGCTTTACTCTGTATCTAACCCTGTGCTGTACCTGTCCTGGGAGTGTTTGATGGGGGGACAGTGTAGAGGGAGCTTTACTCTGTATCTAACCCCGTGCTGTACCTGTCCTGGGAGTGTTTGATGGGGGGACAGTGTAGAGGGAGCTTTACTCTGTATCTAACCCCGTGCTGTATCTGTCCTGGGAGTGTTTGATGGGGGGACAGTGTAGAGGGAGCTTTACTCTGTATCTAACCCCGTGCTGTACCTGTCTCGCACAGTGTGTGTGTGGTTAAGGATTGCACAGTGTTAGCCCAAACACGTTCTGAATGAGCTGGAATGAGTGGCTCCTTCGTGCTCCCAGAGGAATGCACTCGCAGTGTGTTCGCTTCTGAATTGAGAGCATCTCTGTATCGACTGGATACTTGGCAACAACCAATCAATACAGCCAGATCCTCTTTCCTTTTCTGTCAGTCTGCTTTCCACCACCCCTCCGCCACCCCTACCCAGAGCCACAAGTGACCACACCGACCTTCCTTTAACCTTACTTGGATGTAATGTGGTGTTGCTAGCTCTCCATACCTGGCTTGGAGTCTCCAGGAGGTGACTGCTGATCCCCCAGACGCTGCTGTGAGGGATCCTGGAAAACGACCAGCGGGATATTATCACCAACGTTTACAGATCCACCACAGAAAGCATTCTTTCTGGTTGTATCACAGCTTGGTATGGGCTCCTGCTCTGCCCAAGACCGCAAGGAACTACAAAAGATCATGAATGTAGCCCAATCCATCACGCAAACCAGCCTCCCGTCCATTGACTCTGTCAACACTTCCCGCTGCCTCGGTAAAGCAGCCAGCATAATCAAGGACCCCACGCACCCCGGACACTCTCTCTTCCACCTTCTTCCATTGGGAAAATGATACAAAAGCCTGAGGTCCCGTACCAACCGGCTCAAGAACAGCTTCTTCCCTGCTGCTGTCAGACTTTTGAATGGACCTACCTCGCACTCAGTTGATCTTTCTCTACATCGTAGCGATGACTGCAACGCTACATTCAGCACCCTCTCCTTTCCTTCTTCCCTTTGTTCTCTATGAATGGTATACTTTGTCTGTATAGCACACAAGAAACAATACTTTTCACTAGTCTCCCAGTACATGGACAACAATAAACGAAATCAAATCAAGCTTTCATACAATTGTAAAAGGTCTGTTTGGCCAATACTCGAACATTGTCCAGTTGGACAACGGGCCTTTTTGCTTTCCAATTGGTGTCAGAAGGCTGTGCATCACGAGGTGTTTGCTGACTCGAGGCTGGAGTGTGGGTGATGATATCTCTATTTAATCACAGCTGACAGTGCTAGCTATTGTAGAGCAGGGACGATACGGTGCTCAGGGGCACGGGGAAGTGAACAGGTCAAGGCTCAAACACACACATCATGAAAACCTCATGTCCCAGCCCAGAAAATCACCTTTACAAGGATGTCTTTAATGGCAAAACCAAGTCCTAACATTGCGAAATAAAGTTTATACCCTCAGCCACGTCAGGGAATATTCGGGACAGGGGACCAAAAGCTTGGGCAAAGAGATCGGATTTTAGGGAGTGACAGAAAGGGGGTGAGATAGAGAGAGAGAGAAAGGGCAAAATGACAGACAGAGTGAGTCACAGAGAGAAGGAGAAAGGACAAAGCTAGAGAGAGTGAGGCAGACACGGGAAAGTGAGAGAGAGAGACGGAGTGGGACAGAGAGAGAGAGAGAGAGAAAAGGAGAAAGGACAGAGCTAGAGAGAGTGAGGCAGACACAGAGGAAAGTGAGAGAGAGAGAGGGACAGAGAGAGTGGGACAGAGAAAGACAGACACTGAGATAGATAGAGGGAAAGACAGGCGCAGAGAGAGAGAGAGCAAGGGGTGGAGAGGTTTAGGAAGGGAATTCCAGAGCTTACCCCCCCCTCCCCCAGCAGCTGAAGGCACGCCTGCCAATGTGCCAATGGCAGAGTGATGGGAATTGGGGGATACTCGAGAAGATGGAACTGGAGGAGCGCAGAGATCTTAAGAGGGTTGTAGGAGCTGGAGGAGGTTACAAAGATAGGGAGGGTTGAGGGGCTTGAAGAGGTTACAGACATAGGGAGGGGTGTAGGGGCTGGAGGAGGTTACAGAGATAGGGAGGGTGTAGGGACTGGAGGAGGTTATAGAGATAGGGAGGGGTGTAGGGGCTGGAGGAGGTTACAGAGATAGGGAGGGGTGTAGGGGCTGGAGGAGGTTACAGAGATAGGGAGGGGTGTAGGGGCTGGAGGAGGTTACAGAGTGAGGGAGGGGTGTAGGGATTGGAGGAGATTACAGAGATAGGGAGGGGTGTAGGGGCTGGAGGATGTTATATCTATAGGGAGGAGGTGTAGGGCCCAGAGGAGATTACAGAGTGAGGGAGGGGTGTAGGGATTGGAGGAGATTACAGAGATAGGGTTTGAGGGCTATGGAATGAATGGGAATTTGAATGGGACAGAGCTGCTGGGCTGGGAGCTGGGTAAGGCCAGCGAGCAGGGGAGTTGGGGGAGGTCGGGGTTGGGTCTTGGGGCGAGTTAGCAGGTAGCTGAGTGTTGGATGATGTCAGACTTACAGAGGGGCGAATGTTGGGGAGAAACCCCGAGTGTGTTAGGGCGATGGATAATACTGAGGCCATTCTGGCAGGATGACAGGGGGATAGAAGGCGTGCCTCACACCTCCAGAAGAATGCACTGAGCAGGGAAGGGTGGGGGGGATGTGTCGGTTTCACTGAACGAGACTGGGACTACAAGGGTTAAATTCCGTGATTGCACATAAATCTGGGATATTGGATTTGGGTTAAGTTCCGAGATTGCACACAAATCCGGAATGCTGGATTTGGGTTAAATTCCGAGATTGCACACTTATCCGAGAATTGGATTTGGGTTAAATTCCGAGATTGCACGCTAATCCGAAATACTGGATTTGGGTTAAATTCCGAGATTGCACGCTAATCCGAAATACTGGATTTGGGTTAAATTCCGAGATTGTGCATTAATCCGGAGTATTGGATTTGTGCGTTCAGTAAGGAAGCGGGGAGAGAGAGGGGCCCTGCCGTCCTCTCCGGTTCTGATGTTGGACGAATTCCCTGACCGTCTGACCCATGTTGTTCCTCAGAATGACGTCAATCCCTCTCCCCTCCCCCCGCTCCGAGGCACTGAATTTACATATGGATCCCCCCCCCTCCTCCTCCTCTCCCCCATGTCTAGACTGTGAAAACAGCCAACTCCCCCAGGCACAGCACAAATCCAATCCGTCTCAGCGATCGAGTTTCTGCCCAGTCTGCAGGTCAAAGGCAATCAGAGTTATGAGACTCATCTGTCTTGCCAGCCTCCTGCCAGTGCGTGCCTGTCACTGCGGAGCGTGTTTGACCCCTTCCTGGCTGGAATCTGTACAGCTCACACAGGGGCTGTGAGAGAAAGGGTTCACTGAGTCACCCTGCATTTCCTCAGTCAATGTATTTAACTCTGTTTCTCTCTCTCTCAGTCTTTTTTCTCGGTCTCTCTGTTTTCTCTCTGAGTGTGTCTCTCTCTCTCTCTGTGTCTCTCTCTCTCTCTCTCTCTGTCTCTCTCTCTCTCTCTCTCTCTCTGTGTCTCTCTCTCTGTGTCTCTCTCTCTCTCTCTGTGTCTCTCTCTCTCTCTCTCTGTGTCTCTCTCTGTGTGTCTCTCTCTGTGTGTCTCTCTCTGTGTGTCTCTCTCTCTCTGTGTCTCTCTCTGTCTCTCTGTGTGTCTCTCTGTTTTTCTCTCTCTCTCCGTGTCTCTCTGTTTGTCTTTCTCTCTCTCTCTCTCCCTGTGTCTCTCTCTCTCTCTCTGCCTGTCTCTCTCTTTCTCTCTGTCTCTGTCTATCTCTTTCTCGCTGTGTGTCTCTCTCTCTCTCCGTCTCCCTCTCTGTGTGTGTCTCCCTCTCTGTGTGTGTCTCCCTCTCTGTGTGTATGTGTCTCTCTCTTTCTCTCTCTGTGTCTCTCTCTCTCTGTTTCTTTCTCTGTGTCGCTCTGTTTTTTTCCTCTTTCTGAGTCCCTCTCTGTTTTTATCTCTCTGCCTCTGTCTCTCTCACTGTCTCTCACACACACTCTCTGTCACTCACACACTCTGCCTCTGTCTCTCTCTCTCTCTCTCTGTCTCCCACTTCTCTCTGTTTCTCATGCTCTCTCTCTTTCTGTATGCCCCTCACACTCTTTGCCTGATGATCGGACCATCACTCTCTCTCTGTCTCTGTCACTCTCTCACTGTCACCCTCTCTCTCTCTCACTTTCTCTCGCCGTCACCCTCTCTCTCTCGCCATCACCCACTCTCGCCGTCACCCTCTCTCTCTCTATCTCTCTGCTGCCCTGTATCTCCTGTCTCTGTAAAAAGTCTGACAACACCAGGTTTTAGTCCAACCTATTTATTTGATACTATTTGGACTAAAACCTGGTGTTGTCAGACTTTTTACTGTGTTTACGCCAGTCCAACGCCGGCATACCCACATCATGTCTCCTGTCTCTGTCAGAGGTTTGTGTTTTCAAAGCCCCCACTGGAGAGAACTGAGCACAAATTCCAGGTGGGGACCCCCTAACTCAACCAATCCACTCACTACAAGTACAGAGGGAGTGCCACACTGTCAGAGGGTCAGTGCTGAGGAAGTGCTGCACTGTCAGAGGGTCAGTGCTGAGGGAGTGCCGCACTGTCAGAGGGTCAGTGCTGAGGAAGTGCTGCACTGTCAGAGGGTCAGTGCTGAGGGAGCGCCGCACTGTCAGAGGGTCAGTACTGAGGGAGTGCCACACTGTCAGAGGGTCAGTACTGAGGGAGTGCCACACTGTCAGAGGGTCAGTGCTGAGGGAGTGCCACACTGTCAGAGGGTCAGTGCTGAGGGAGTGCCGCACTGTCAGAGGGTCAGTGCTGAGGAAGTGCTGCACTGTCAGAGGGTCAGTGCTGAGGGAGCGCCGCACTGTCAGAGGGTCAGTGCTGAGGGAGCGCCGCACTGTCAGAGGGTCAGTACTGAGGGAGTGCCACACTGTCAGAGGGTCAGTGCTGAGGGAGTGCCGCACTATCAGAGGGTCAGTACTGAGGGAGTGCCGCACTGTCAGAGGGTCAGTGCTGAGGGAGTGCCGCACTGTCAGAGGGTCAGTGCTGAGGGAGTGCCGCACTGTCAGAGGGTCAGTGCTGAGGGAGTGCCGCACTGTCAGAGGGTCAGTACTGAGGGAGTGCCACACTGTCAGAGGGTCAGTACTGAGGGAGTGCCGCACTGTCAGATGATAGACATCCCAGTGAGTGGGTGGAGTGTGGGCTGTGCGGGAGGGTTGTGGAGGGAATGGACAGTGTGGAATCCTGAAATATTACGGAATAAGCTGACCATGGCGGCGCACCAGCCCTGCAGCCGAGTGGCTCAGAGTTCCCGTCAGCATATTGTGTTCCAAAGGCTTTTAACCATATTTAAAACCCTTTCCCGCGATGAAGCAGCCTCTTCCAGTGTTTGCAGCTATTAGCAATATGGATTGGTTTAAAAATAGGAGTTTGTCGCATGCAACAGCCTGACAATTTACACCTGTATCGATCATAACAAGCCCTCTATTAAATCTGATCGATCCTCGCCTCTCTTTCTAGAATCTTCCATGCATTTCCAATCTGTCGCAGTCTGTCTAATCCACTAATGGCGTACCGTTGGGTGGGTGGGTGGGGGAGGAGGGGGTTCACCATCGTTTCTCCACGCCTGGTTCCGGAAAGAAAGGGGCGCTAACTTTCTCTGAACCAAAGTATTTTCAGTTTTGTTTCATTGCCTTGCCATGGGAATCCGAGCGGCCCCGGGGGTGGGGGCAGTCCATGCACAGACCTGCTGGCTGGGCTCCTGATGGTCCGGTTTCGCGGAGAGCAGGGCCGGAGAATCCCGCCCTTCGTGCTGTGGATGGACCTCTGCGTTCCTTGTCCCTCTCCCAGCCCCCACCTACCCCCATTCACGTCGCTCCGCCAGCAGCTGCCATGTCTCCAGCTGCCTGGGGGGGGGGGGGGGAGGTTTAGGGGGCCACCCTGAGCTCTGGGATTGCACCGCCCCCCCCCTCCACATCTCCATCCCACCTAAACCTCTCCAGGAACCAAGAGAGGGAGTGGACCATTTGGACCTTTCCGAGAGGACCGGAGAGAATGATCTCAGAGCAAGGAGATGTGGAGGAATTTCTTCTCTCAGAGGGTAGTGAATCTGTGGAATCCTTTGGCGCAGAGAGGTGCAGAGACTGTGTCATTAATGTTCAAGGCTGAGATAGAGACTAGTAAGGGAACCGAGGGTTAAACAGAGAAACTGGAAGCTGGAGGAGGCCATTCAGTCCTTCGAGCCTGCTGCACCATTCATTTTCATCATGGCTGATCATCAAATTTGACATCCTAATTCTCCCTCCACTCCCCCCATATACCTCAATCCCTTCAGTCCCAAGAGTTATATCTATATTTGATTTGATTTATTATTGTCACATGTCACTGTGAGAGGGTCAGTGCTGAGGGAATGCCGCACTGTCAGAGGGTCAGTGCTGAGGGAGTGCCGCACTGTCAGAGGGTCAGTGCTGAGGGAATGCCACACTGTCAGAGGGTCAGTACTGAGGGAGTGCCGCACTGTCAGAGGGTCAGTGCTGAGGGAGTGCCGCACTGTCAGAGGGTCAGTGCTGAGGGAGTGCCACACTGTCAGAGAGTCAGTGCTGAGGGAGTGCCGCACTGTCAGAGGGTCAGTGCTGAGGGAGTGCCGCACTGTCAGAGGGTCAGCGCTGAGGGAGTGCTGCACTGTCAGAGGGTCAGTGCTGAGGGAGTGCCGCACTGTCTGAGGGTCAGTACTGAGGGAGTGCTGCACTGTCAGAGGGTCAGTGCTGAGGGAGTGCTGCACTGTCTGAGGGTCAGTACTGAGGGAGTGCCGCACTGTCAGAGGGTCAGTGCTGAGGGAGTGCCGCACTGTCAGAGGGTCAGTACTGAGGGAGTGCCGCACTGTCAGATGGTGCACACCCCAGTGAGTGGGTGGAATGTGGGCTGTGCGGGCATTTCTTGCATGCTACACAGACAAAGCATAACGTACAGAGGGGAGAAGGAAAGGAGAGGGTCCAGAACCTCATGTTACATCACAGCTAGGGTGTAGAGAAAGATCAACTTAATGCGAGGTAGGTCCATTCAAAAGTCTGACGGCAGCAGGGAAGAAGCTGTTCTTGAGTCGGTCGGTACGGGACCTCAGACTTTTGTATCTTTTTCCTGAAGGAAGAAGGTGGAAGAGAGAATGTCCGGGGTGTGTGGGGTCCTTAATTATGCCGGCTGCTTTTCCCGACAGAGTCAATGGATGGGAGGCTGGTTTGCGTGATGGATTGGGCTACATTCACGACCTTTTGTAGTTCCTTGCGGTCTTGGGCAGAGCAGGAGCCCAGATCAAGCTGTGATACACCCAGAAAGAATGCTTTCTATGGGGCATCTGTAAAAGTTGGTGAGAGTCATAGTGGACATGAGACATTTTCAACCTGGAATTTTACTGGGTAAGGGGGCATTGAGGAAAATGGAGTCACAGCGAGCAGACTGAGTTCAAACACAGATCACTCAAGGTCTCATTGAATCGTAAAACAGTGTCGAAGGGATGAATGGCCTCGTCCTGCCTTCAATTCTATCCATTAATGCCAGAGCATCAGAGTTTTTTAAACTGTAGATTGAGGTTACATTGTACCAGAGAAATCAAAACTTACAGGGATGTTCTTCAAAAGGACAGTCAGGGGATTAGAGGGATGGTCTTCGATGGGAGAGTTAGGGGATTAGAGGGTTGGTCTCCAGTGGAGAGTTAGGGGATTAGAGGGATGGTCTTCGATGGGAGAGTTAGGGGATTAGAGGGATGGTCTTCGATGGGAGAGTTAGGGGATTAGAGGGGTGGTCTTCGATGGAGAGTCAGGGGATTAGAGGGATGGTCTTTGGAGAATTAGGGGATTAGAGGGATGGTCTTCGATGGAGAGTTAGGGGATTAGAGGGATGGTCTTCGATGGGAGAGTCAGGGGATTAGAGGGATGGTCTTTGGAGAATTAGGGGATTAGAGGGATGGTCTTCGATGGAGAGTTAGGGGATTAGAGGGATGGTCTTCGATGGGAGAGTCAGGGGATTAGAGGGATGGTCTTCGATGGGAGAGTTAGGGGATTAGAGGGATGGTCTTTGGTGGGAGAGTTAGGAGATTAGAGGGATGGTCTTCGATGGGAGAGTTAGGAGATTAGAGGGATGGTCTTCGATGGAGAGTTAGGGGATTAGAGGGATGGTCTCCGATGGGAGGGTTAGGGAATTAGAGGGATGGACTTTGATGGAGAGTTAGGGAATTAGAGGGATGGTCTTTGATGGGAGAGTTAGGGGATTAGAGGGATGGTCTTCGATGGGAGAGTCAGGGGATTAGAGGGATGGTCTTCGATGGGAGAGTTAGGAGATTAGAGGGATGGTCTTCGATGGAGAGTTAGGGGATTAGAGGGATGGTCTCCGATGGGAGGGTTAGGGAATTAGAGGGATGGACTTTGATGGAGAGTTAGGGAATTAGAGGGATGGTCTTTGATGGGAGAGTTAGGGGATTAGAGGGATAGTTTTGGATGGGAGAATTAGGGGATTAGAGGGATGGTCTTCGATGGGAGAGTTAGGGGATTAGAGGGATAGTTTTGGATGGGAGAATTAGGGGATTAGAGGGATGGTCTTCGATGGGAGAGTTAGGGGATTAGAGGGATAGTTTTGGATGGGAGAATTAGGGGATTAGAGGGATGGTCTTCGATGGGGAGTTAGGGGATGAGATGGATTAGGTTAGATATCGATTAGATTTGACAGGAGAATTTGGCGAGAGAGGATGAGTGAATCCCAGCAAATCCCTATTCCCTGCCCTCTAACATTCGGAATGTTTGAGAAATTGGAGTCACTGTGTTGTGTGTAATGTGGTGCTGCCTTCCTGCATCCAGGGAAAGGGGACTGGCACTGACAGAGTTAACACTTACAGCTAGGCTCTGCACATACCTTCCCGCCTGACATCCCCTGGGCCTGGGGAGGGGGAGGGGAGTGGGAGAGGGAGGGGGGTCCCTCCTCATCTGTTTTTTTGCACTCTGCTCCAATTGAAGTTCACATTCAGGAGCGAGGGGAGTGAGCAGTGTGTCAGACAGACCCCGACTGCCTGCCAGAGGCCGCAAACAACATTCCATGTTTCACCACTTTCCCAACTGTGGAAACAGCCAGGAGGGAGGGAGTGGAGGAACTGGAGAAGGAGGCCCCATTCAGCCCCTCGAGCCTGTTACACAGGAACAGGAGGAGGCCCCATTCAGCCCCTCGAGCCTGTTACACAGGAACAGGAGGAGGACATTCAGCCCCTCGAGCCTGTTACACAGGAACAGGAGGAGGCCCCATTCAGCCCCTCGAGCCTGTTACACAGGAACAGGAGGAGGCCCCATTCAGCCCCTCGAGCCTGTTACACAGGAACAGGAGGAGGCCCCATTCAGCCCCTCGAGCCTCATGACTTTGAACACCTTGATCGAATCCCCTTCTCCATCTTCTCCCCCATCCCAGGAGAACATTCCAAACTTTTCTCATCCATCCTAATACAGAGAGACGGGGAGAAGCTGGGGTGGTTCCCCTCGGAGCAGAGAAGGTTCAGGGGGAGATTGAATCGAGGTGTTTAGAATCACGAGGGGGAGGGAGGGGGGGTTTGGATGGAGTGAATGAGGAGGAAGTGTTTCCAGTGACAGGAGGCTCGGTAACCAGAGGGGACACAGATTGGAGAGAATCGGGAAAAGAACCAGAGATGGGGGGGGGGGAGATGGGGAGAATTTTATTTTGGACACACAGCGAGTTGTTGTGATCTGGAAGGCGCTGCCTGAAAGGGCAGTGGAAGCAGATTCAATAGGAACTTTCAAAAGGGGCAACTGGGGAAATACTGGGAGGGGGAATATTTACAGGGAGAGCGGGGACTAATTGGAGAGATCTTTCAAAGGGCTAGCACATGAATGATGGGTGGAATGGCCTGCTCCCACACTGCGTGTGTTGATGGTTTTCTGATTCTGTGACACCCCGGGGGGTGGGGGGGGGGAGGGTGCGAAGGGGGAACGGAGGGAGGGAGAGGTGGGGGGAGGGGGGTCGTGAGGGGAGGGAGGGGGTGGTGGGGGGTGGGGTGGTGGTGGGGAGGGGGGAATGTGGAGGGAGGGGGGTGAGGAGGAGGGGGTGAGGGGAGGGGGGTGAGGAGTGGGGTGAGGGAGGGGGGAGGGTGAGGTGAGAAGGGGGGAGGGAGGGGGTGAGGAGGAGGAGGGGAGAGGGAGGCGGTGGGGGGGTGAGGAGGAGGAGGGGGGAGGGTGGGATCCGCAGACCTGCCAGAGGCGGTCGGGAGGGGAGGTGAAACTGGCCGATAAATGCTGCTGACCTCGGGTGAACCCGCAGCGACAGAGCCGGCTCTGATTTAAGCCTCGAATGTAGAACGCTCTCCAGAACCCTCCCCTTCCCTCAGTCTGCCCGCCTACCCCCCGCCCCCCCCTTCCCCCGTCCCCCGTTCCCCCCCCCCCCCGCTTTCGCCCGGGCTCCCTCACAAGAAAAGGAGGCAGTGAATACCTCCCACCCACCCTCCGGTAATCAGCCGAGACCCCCCCCCCCACCCCCCCCCCGCTTCACCACCCACCCCCACCCCACCACCCACCTCCTCACTCTCTCGGCAACGCTAACCCACCCTCTCTCTGTGTCTCTCCCCCCCGTACCCCGAGCAACCCCCCCCTCCCCGTTCCCCGAGCACACCCCCCCCCGTTCCCCGAGCAATCCCCGTTCCCCGAGCAACCCCCCCTCCCCGTTCCCCGAGCACACCCCCCCTCCCCGTTCCCCGAGCACACCCCCCTCCCCGTTCCCCGAGCACACCCCCCCCCGTTCCCCGAGCAATCCCCGTTCCCCGAGCACACCCCCCCTTCCCGTTCCCCGAGCACACCCCCCTCCCCGTTCCCCGAGCACACCCCCCCTCCCCGTTCCCCGAGCAACCCCCCCTCCCCGTTCCCCGAGCACACCCCCCCTCCCCGTTCCCCGAGCACACCCCCCCTCCCCGTTCCCCGAGCACACCCCCCCTCCCCGTTCCCCGAGCACACCCCCCCTCCCCGTTCCCCGAGCACACCCCCCTCCCCGTTCCCCGAGCACACGCCCCCCTCCCCGTTCCCCGAGCACACCCCCCTCCCCGTTCCCCGAGCAACCCCCCTCCCCATTCCCCGAGCACACCCCCTCCCCGTCCAGCCAGAGTCACTCTCTGCCCCAGCGAGCTCTCTCCCAGGGCCAGGTGGAAGGGTTGTTACACCCCCCCAGATATCAGGAACCGCAGGCAAGACACAGAGAGGAGGAGGAGAGACAGAGCGAGGTTCCAGGTAGGGCTGATCTATCTCAGACCATCTCACCGCGAGTGGGGCTGGGGTCTGCCACGCTGGGTTCAGGAAGCCCCCAGGAGGGTTGGTGGGGAGCTGCATTTCCCTAGCGCCTTTCCGCACAGTTCCTGAGCCTCGGAGCCAATGGGCACTTCTGTGTTCTTTTCCAGAACACAGAAGTGACGGCAGCCATTTCACTCGATGGGAACTCCCCCAAAAACATCGAGGTGACAATCTCCCCGTCTATCCGGGTTTCTCTGTCCACTCAGGATAATTCGTGGCTAATTCAAGTCTCCTTCCGAATAGTGACTGAGGGATGTTTTACTGACCCTCTGACAGTGCGGCGCTCCCTCCGCACTGACCCTCTGACAGTGCGGCACTCCCTCAGCACTGACCCGCTGACAGTGCGGCGCTCCCTCAGTACTGACCCTCTGACAGTGCGGCGCTCCCTCCGCACTGACCCTCTGACAGTGCAGCATTCCCTCAGTACTGACCCTCTGACAGTGCGGCGCTCCCTCCGCACTGACCCTCTGACAGTGCAGCATTCCCTCAGTACTGACCCTCTGACAGTGCGACACTCCCTCAGCACTGACCCTCTGACAGTGCGACACTCCCTCAGCACTGACCCTCTGACAGTGCGGCACTCCCTCAGCACTGACCCTCTGACAGTGCAGCACTCCCTCAGCACTGACCCTCTGACAGTGCGGCGCTCCCTCCGCACTGACCCTCTGACAGTGCAGCATTCCCTCAGCACTGACCCTCTGACAGTGCGGCGCTCCCTCAGTACTGACCCTCTGACAGTGTGGCCCACCCTCAGTACTGACCCTCTGACAGTGCGGCACTCCCTCAGCACTGACCCTCTGACAGTGCGGCGCTCCCTCAGCACTGACCCTCTGACAGTGCGGCACTCCCTCAGTACTGACCCTCTGACAGTGCGGCACTCTCTCAGTACTTACCCTCTGACAGTGCGGCACTCCCTCAGCACTGACCCTCTGACAGTGCGGCTGTCCATTACAGTCACATAGACATTGGTGTACCTGGCTCAGATGATTAGTGAGATAAGTTGGCGGTGATTTCTCTTTCTGCGTTTTGGAATGCTATTGGAGAATGTGAAGGAGATTTATTCGAACGCTCCTGGGAATTAGGGGATATCAGTCCATGCGGAGAGACGGGGAGAAGCTGGGATGGTTCCCCTCGGAGCAGAGAAGGTTCAGGGGGAGATTGAATCGAGGTGTTCAGAATCACGAGGGGGAGGGAGGGGGGGTTTGGATGGAGTGAATGAGGAGAAAGTGTTTCCAGTGACAGGAGGCTCGGTAACCAGAGGGGACACAGATTGGAGAGAATCGGGAAAAGAACCAGAGAGCCGGGGGGAGATGGGGAGAATTTTATTTTGGACACACAGCGAGTTGTTGTGATCTGGAAGGCGCTGCCTGAAAGGGCGGTGGAAGCAGATTCAATAGGAACTTTCAAAAGGGGCAACTGGGGAAATACTGGAAGGGGGAAATTTACAGGGAGAGCGGGAGAGAAATTGGGGACTGATTGGAAAGATCTTTCAAAGGGCTAGCACAGGCATGATGGGCCAAATAGCATCCAGTTATCATTCTGCGATCATCTGTCTGATTCCGTCATTATTTTCCGATTCGGATCCGTAAAGCTGACTGTTGGCTGTCTCCTCTGACACCTTTCCTCTGGCTAATCTCTACACTGGATCTCACACCCAACCTCCCCTCACCGGACCCTCCAAACTGTGATCCCGCCGCAAGATTTGAAGCATGTGTCCCGTTGGGACATATCTCTCCTTAGAGCGAGAGAGAGGGAGGAATGGGGAGGCGGGCATTGAGCATTTCACTCATCTTGACCGTAACTTTGTATAGGCCAGGGGGCAATGGGGGGGTGGGCAGCGGGGAGGGGGAGGGTGCATCAGAACAGGAAGGTGATTTTGGAGCAGGTTTCTCCTCGAATCTCACTACAGAGCAGAGAGAGAGTGATGGGGAGGGACATGGTGCTGAAATTTGCATTGCTAATGATCAGGGCAAGTTAAGGCATACCAAATTTCACAATTTACACAGTGTGAGATGAGGGTGCGGTTTGGTTGGCATGCTGAATCTTTTTGGCTGAGGTATTGCCGTGGCGTAGGCAGGGGGACTTTGCAAGTCCCCTGGCGCTGTGAGCAGCCATGCTCACCAGTGTGCCACCCTTAAGGGAGTCCCTGTGTGTGAATGTATACCACTTCCTGCAAGTGTGAATGAGCCAGGGTGTAAGCTCCACTGACACGCTTAAATTGGTGTGCACGTGTGTGTGTGTGTGTGTGTGTGTGTGTGTGTGTGTGTGTGGGTGGCTATCAGCGCACTCAGTGTTGTTCACTCAGTGCTGCCCAATCACAGAATCGAACTGTAGACAATTTGTTTGGGGTTTTGAGAGTGGGAGCTGGGTGAGTCCGGACTGCTTCTATCCTGAAGCACGAAAGGATCCTGCCCCTTTTCTCGCTGAGACAAACATATGAATAAGGGATAGGCCATTTGGCCCATCGAGCCGCCTTTATCATTTAATCAGATCGTGGCTGCTGATCTGTTAGTATCTCTATTTCCCATCTATCCCCAATAACCTCATTCCCTTGCCCATGAGGGATCTAACTCGTTCTGCGAAATATTCACTGACCCTCAGATCGCTTTCTAAGGCAGAGAGTTCAAAGGTTACAAAACTCTTGAGAGAAACAAAATCCCCCTCATCCGGATATCCCGGAATCTGCAGGAATTCCAATGGTTGAGTGTCACTGACACAGTTGTCAAAATCCTTTCTTCCCATCCAACCGTGTTCTCTTGACAGCATCGCCATCGCTGAATCCCCCACATCCTGGGGGTTACCATTGACCAGAAACTGAACTGGACCCAGCCATATAAATACTGTGGCTCCCAGAGCAGGTCAGAGGCTGGGAATCCTGCGGTGAGTAACTCACCTCCTGACTCCCCAAAGCCTGTCCACCATCTACAAGGACACAAGTCAGGAGTGTGATGGAATACTCCCCACTTGCCTGGATGGGTGCGGCTCCAACAACACTCGAGAAGCTCGACACCATCCAGGACAAAGTATCTCTGCTCGATTGACACACTAACCACAAACACTCACTCCCTCCACCCCCCGACGCACAGTGACGGCCGTGTGTACCATCTACAAGATGCACTGCAGCAACTCACCAAGGCTCCTTAGGCAGCACCTTCCAAACCCACCACCTCTACCATCTAGAAGGACAAGGGCAGCAGATACCTGGGATCACCCCCACCTGGAGGTTCCCCTCCGAGTCACCCACCGTCCCGACTTGGAAGTATATCGGCCGTTCCTTCACTGTCGCTGGGGTCAAAATCCAGGGACTCCCTCCCTAACAGCACTGTGGGTGTACCTACACCTCAAGGACTATAGCGGGTTCAAGATGGCGGCCCACCCACCCCCTTCTCAAGGGGACAATTAGGGATGGGGAGTAAATTCTGGACCCCGCCAAAGACACCCATGCCCCTGTTAATGAGGTGAAGAAAACATACTTGCTGAGGCTCCCAGAGACTCTCAGTCCCGTGTCTGAAGGTTGTGGGTTCGTGTCTCCTCCCTGACCACCACCTCCCCACTCTCCCTGCCCCATGCCTCTGAAGGGCCTTCGCAACCTTTGACTGTAAATCCTGCTGTGGGCCTGTCCTTTTAGGGAAGGAAATCTGCTGTCCTTACTTGGCCTGGCCTACATGTGACCCCAGACCCTGTTTGACCGTGAACTCAGATTGTTTTCTGGCTGTAAATGCTTTAGCCTGAAGAAGGCCTCTCGAATTCGGCCTAGGTTTCACAGGCATCCGAACAGCCTTGCCTACAGTAGAACGAGGATGAGATAGATTGATAGATGGATGAAGGGACGGATTGTGAAACATGCGATTCTGCCTTGGGATAACAAAAGGGACATTGTCCCATCGGATACGATCCCGTGATCTGCTCTGTTCCCAGTGAATTCCGACCTTGGCTTCTCGCTGAACATTCCAAACGAGGCAATCCTCGGCTCTGTCTCCGGTCTTATTGTCCAGCGGCCAGAGAATGGGCCCCGAGACCTTTCGGCCTAGAGGTGAGGCTCCAATCTTGGGGAGATCAATAATCAGGCGGTCTCCTCGATGGGGATTCGACACAAACCTCTGCAAAAACAAACACTTTCATTTCTCTGGCGCCCTTCCCCACCTCGGGGATATCCCACCCAAAGCATTCCAACAGCCAGAGAAGGATTTCTTTTCAAGTGTAGTCACTGCAGTGATGTAGCATCCATGACAGAGGAAAATTCCACAAAAAACACACTGATTATTGCTCAGATAATCTCCATCAATGATGGTTGTTGAGGGATCAGTTTTGGCCCAGGATATATCTATTGGGGTAGAGTGAAAAGTATTGTTCCTTGCACACTATACAGACTAAATATACCATCCATGGAGTACACTGGGGAGAAGGAAAGAAGAGAGTGCAGATGTAGTGTTACAGTCATAGCTAGGGTGTAGAGAAAGATCAACTTAATGCGAGGTAGGTCCATTCAAAAGTCAGATGGCAGCAGGGAAGAAGCTGTTCTTGAGTCGGTCGGTCGGTACGTGACCTCAGACTTTTGTATCTTTTTCCCAATGGAAGAAGGTGGAAGAGAGAATGTCCGGGGTGCGTGGGGTCCTTAATTATGCTGGTTGCTTTGCCGAGGCAGCGGGAAGTGTAGACAGAGTCAATGGATGGGAGGCTGGTTTGCCTGATGGATTGGGCTACATTCACAACTGATCAACACAAATGCAAGAACGCTCAATTTCAAACAACTACAACAATTTATCCATTCAGGAGAAACATGGAGGTGATTGGTTGGCAAGTGAAATCTTACTGTCCGTGGCATTGCTGTGGAGCAAGCAACGGGGAAGTATGGGGTTCCCCAAGTTCCTGGGTCATAAGGCTTGATCACATTCCTTTTGTTTGCAGGGGATGTGTCAGTCCTGAACACGTGTTGCTTTATCCAGTGTAAATAAACCAAGTTGCAAGCTTGAAATGATTATCCTAAAAGTTGTTCCTAGCGCAATCAGGATTGCTCAGAAAGTGTTGCGCAGTTGCAGAATCGCATTTTACTGCAGAAATTTTGTTCTGGGTGTTGCAAGCAAGGGCTGAGGGAGCACGGTTTGCAGTCTGTTGATTCAGAACAACCAGGGAATGTGAGTCCCTCAGCCAATCATAGAATTAGAGGATCCCTACAATACAGAAGGAGGCCATTTGGCACATTGAGTCTTCAGTGAATCTCCAACAGAGCATCGTACCCAAGCCCACCACCCTATCCCTGTGACCCCATATGTTTACTCTGATAAGTCCCCTAACCTGCACATCTTTGGTCACTAAGGGGCAATTTAGCATGGCCAATCCACCTAACCAGCACATCTTTGGACACTAAGGGGCAATTTAGCATGGCCAATCCACCTAACCTGCACGTCTTTGGACGCTAAGGGACAATTTAGCATGGCCAATCCACCTAACCTACACATCTTTGGACACTAAGGGGCAATTTAGCATGGCCAATCCACCTAACCTACACATCTTTGGACACTAAGGGGCAATTTAGCATGGCCAATCCACCTAACCTGCACGTCTTTGGACACGAAGGAACAATTTAGCATGGCCAATCTACCCTAACCTGCACACCTTTGGACACTAAGGGACAATTTAGCATGGCCAATCCACCTGACCTACACATCTTTGGACACTAAGGGGCAATTTAGCATGGCCAATCCACCTAACCTACACATCTTTGGACACTAAGGGGCAATTTAGCATGGCCAATCTACCTAACCTACACATCTTTGGACACGAAGGAACAATTTAGCATGGCCAATCTACCTAACCTGCACATCTTTGGACACTAAGGGGTAATTTAGCATGGCCAATCCCCCTAACCAGCACATCTTTGGACTGTGGGAGGAAACAGGAGTACACGGAGAAAACACGGGGAGAACATGCAGACTCCGCGTGGACAGTGACCCAAGCCAGGAATTGAACCCAGGTCCCTGGAGCTGTGAGGCAGCAGTGCTAACCACGATGCTCTGCACCCCCCCCCATTCCCACTCTCTCCCTCTGCCCTTCCCCCATCCCCAGTCTCCCTCTTCCCCCTCTCTTTCTTTTGTCTTTCCCTCTCACCCCTCTCTTCCACCACCGCCCCACCACCTCCCCCCCCTCCCCCTCCCTCTGTCGACCGCGAGGTTTGGGGGGATTTTGTTTGCTGATTCCGTGGCCCAGCCTTTGCTGCAGCTGGTAATTGGTGAGCGAGAGAGGAGAGAACGAGAAAGAGAGAGAGAGAGAGAGAGAGAGAAGGGATGAGAAAGAGAAAGGAAACAGGAAAGAGATGGAACGAGGAAGAGGGAGAAATGGAACGAGAAAAAGGGAGAGATGGAACGAGAAAGTGAGAGAGAGAGAGAGAAAACAAGAAAGAGAGAGACTGAGAGAGAGAGATTGAGAGAGAGAGGGATGGGATGTCTGGCAAGATGCCAGTTGCTTTGACGGTGGATAATATGGGAAAGGCTGGGTGGAGAACGAGAAAACGAGGGCAGTAGAGAGAAAGAAAGGGAAAGAGAGAGGGGTCCTGGAGAGAGACAGCAGAGCGTGGTGAGGTTGGCACTGCTGGCTTGCCCCTCTCGTGCCCCCCGCCCCCTCCCTCTCTGCTGTCATTGTGTTTGGCTGCTTCCTGTTCACCCGCTGAGCCAGGACCCTTCACATGAAGCCATGTTAAAGTTGGGTGAGTTGCTGCGTTTTTGCCATTATTGTTCAATAATCCAAGGTGCCGGGCTTGTTTCCCGGTGAGGGTTGTTACTGCGACGGAGAATCCTCATTCCCTCAATTTCAGCCCCAGATAATTCCCCAATTAGGGAGAGAGGAGGGGAGATGCTAATGTGGGAATCATTTGCATGCACTCCTTAATGAACTTGTCTTTGGCACATTCTGTGTTTATCTGGGTGTATGTGTCTGTCTGTGTGTGTGTATCTGTGTGTATGTACCTATGTGTGTGTATCTGTGTGTGTGTGCATGTATCTGTGTGTTTGTGGGTGTGTGTATGTGTATGTATCTGTGTGTGTGGGGGTGTGTATGTATCTGTGTGGACCTGTGTGTGTGTGGGTGGGTGTGTGTGTGTATCTGTGTGGACCTGTGTGTGTGTGGGTGGGTGTGTGTGTGTGTATCTGTGTGGACTTGTGTGTATGTGTGGGAATGTGTGTATCTGTGTGTATGTATCTGTGTGCATGTATCTGTGTGCATATCTGTGTGTGTGGGTGTGTATGTGTATTTGGGTGTGCATGTATCTGTGTGTGTGTGTGTGTGTGTGTGTGTGTGTGTGTGTGTGTGTGTGTGTGTGTGTGTGTGTATGCTTTATTGTTTCTGCATGTGTGTAGGTCTCTATGCACCAGTGTCTGCTATTGTGTGTGTTATTGTCGTGTGTGTGTATGTCAGTGTGCGTCAATGTGCGTTATTGTGTCTGTGTGTGTTATTGTCATGTGTATGTGTAAGTCTGTGTGTTGTGTGTGTATGTGTTTTTGTTGTGTATATGTAAGTCTGTGTGTATGTGTTATTGGGCATCTGTGTGCATTTGTGTACGAGGATCTGTGTGTGTTGGTGTACGTGCTTTCGTGTGTGTGTCAGTGTGTGAGATATTTCTGTGCTTTGTGATTTGTGTGTGTACTGTGTGTGTGAGAGTGTGTGCATGTGTATGTGTCTGAGTGTGTGTGCATGAGCACGTCATAGTGTGTATCTGTGTGTGTGATGAAGGTATGTGCGTCGATGAAAGGGTATTGTACACCTTTGGATGTCTGTGTGCATGTGTGTATGTTTTTGTATGATTGTGTGTGTCTGAGAGTATATTTGCTTGCGTGTGTGTATTTATGTATATATGTGTATATGTATGAGTGTGTATCTGTCAGGTTGTATTTGCATGAGAATGCTTGTGGATATATGTGTGTATGAGTGTAACTGTGTCTGTGCGTCTGAGTGAGATTGCGTCAGTCTGTATGTCTGTGTAGGGGTGGGTGTGTGTGTTTGTATGTATCTCTCTCTTCCTCTGCACTGACCCTCTGACAGTGCGGCGCTCCCTCAGCACTGACCCTCTGACAGTGCGGCGCTCCCTCAGCACTGACCCTCTGACAGTGCGGCACTCCCTCAGCACTGACCCTCTGACAGTGCGGCACTCCCTCAGCACTGACCCTCTGACAGTGCGGCACTCCCTCAGCACTGACCCTCTGACAGTGCGGCACTCCCTCAGCACTGACCCTCTGACAGTGCGGCACTCCCTCAGCACTGACCCTCTGACAGTGCGGCACTCCCTCAGCACTGACCCTCTGACAGTGCGGCACTCCCTCAGCACTGACCCTCTGACAGTGCGGCACTCCCTCAGCACTGACCCTCTGACAGTGCGGCACTCCCTCAGCACTGACCCTCTGACAGTGCGGCACTCCCTCAGCACTGACCCTCTGACAGTGCGGCACTCCCTCAGCACTGACCCTCTGACAGTGCGGCACTCCCTCAGCACTGACCCTCTGACAGTGCGGCACTCCCTCAGTACTGACCCTCTGACAGTGCGGCACTCCCTCAGCACTGACCCTCTGACAGTGCAGCACTCCCTCAGCACTGACCCTCTGACAGTGCGGCACTCCCTCAGCACTGACCCTCTGACAGTGCGGCACTCCCTCAGCACTGACCCTCTGACAGTGCGGCACTCCCTCAGCACTGACCCTCTGACAGTGCGGCACTCCCTCAGCACTGACACTCTGACAGTGCGGCACTCCCTCAGTGTAGTTTTGGGGAGTACGGGGGTGGTGTTTGAAGATGAGATGTTGATGTCTCTGATGAGGGTTCAGCCTGGAGAGCAGTCCCGTGATGCCCTATCTGCTGCTGGCTCTGGGCAGCTCTCAACAGTTCCATTGTTGTGGTTTGAACATAAGCCAAAACAGACTCCAAACTCCAGAGAGATTACGACAGAGGGAAGGACTGAGAGAGACAAAGCATGGAGTGACACAGAGAGACAGGAAGACACATATAGAGAGGGAGAGACAGAGAAAACAGAGAGGGAGACACTGTGAGGCTGAAGGAATGGGGTGCAGAGAGGTTGAGATGCAAGAGTGAAAAACCGAGAGAGAAATATCACGAGTGAAATAGAAACATCGGGACTTCACCCACTTCAGCCCCTCCACCCCCCCCATCTCTGTAACCTCCTCCAGCCCCTACACCCCCTCCCTATCTCTGTAACCTCCTCCAGCCCCTACACCCCCTCCCTATCTCTGTAACCTCCTCTAGCCCCTACACCCCCTCCCTATCTCTGTAACCTCCTCCAGCCCCTACACCCCTCCCTATCTCTGTAACCTCCTCCAGCCCCTACACCCTTCCCTGTCTCTGTAACCTCCTCCAGCCTCTACACCCCCTCCCTATCTCTGTAACCTCCTCCAGCCCCTACACCCTTCCCTGTCTCTGTAACCTCCTCCAGCCTCTACACCCCCTCCCTATCTCTGTAACCTCCTCCAGCCCCTACACCCTTCCCTGTCTCTGTAACCTCCTCCAGCCTCTACACCCCTCCCTATCTCTGTAACCTCCTCCAGCCCCTACACCCTTCCCTATCTCTGTAACCTCCTCCAGCCTCTACACCCCTCCCTATCTCTGTAACCTCCTCCAGCCCCTACACCCCTCTCTATCTCTGTAACCTCCTCCAGCCCCTACACCCCCTCCCTATCTCTGTAACCTCCTCCAGCCCCTACACCCCCTCCCTATCTCTGTAACCTCCTCCAGCCCCTACACCCCCTCCCTATCTCTGTGACCTACTCCAGCCCTCACCTTCCTTATCATTATAACTTTCACCAAGTCCAGCTTCCAGACCAGCCCCCGATTCCCATCGCTCCATCACTGACGACCGTGCCTTCGGTTGCCTTGGGAGGCCCAAAGCACTTGAATTCCCTCCCTAAACCTCTCCATCTTGTTCTCGCTGTCTCCCTCTGTCTCTCCTTCTCATCTCCGTTAAGATGCTCCTTGAAAAGTTCGCCTCTTTGACTGATCTTTCAGTGGTCCCATCCCTCAGATCCCCTTACGCACCTCAGGCTAATCTTTCTCTGATCAATATTCCTCTAATGTACCTTGGAGATGCTTTAGTGTTGGGAGTCTCTCCGTCAGGGACCCCTGTTAAACAGGGAGTCTCTCCGTCAGGGACCCCTGTTAAACAGGGAGTCTCTCCGTCAGGGACTCCTGTTAAACAGGGAGTCTCTCCGTCAGGGACTCCTGATAAACAGGAAGTCTCTCCGTCAGGGACCCCTGTTAAACAGGGAGTCTCTCCGTCAGGGACCCCTGTTAAACAGGGAGTCTTTCCGTCAGGGACTCCTGTTAAACAGGGAGTCTCTCCGTCAGGGACTCCTGATAAACAGGAAGTCTCTCCGTCAGGGACTCCACTGTTAAAGAGGGAGTCTCTCCGTCAGGGACCCCTGTTAAAGAGGGAGTCTCTCCGTCAGAAATATCAGAATTAGATTTCCTTTCTGATGCAGGGCGAAGTCACAAACAGTTCAGTAATCGCATTGAAGGCTTATATTCCATTCATTGGATAAGGGATTACAGAGAGACTTTAAAACCCAATTTAGAGATTGTGATGTCTGAACTACAGATTAAAAATCTTTGGAAGAGTGTTACAGACTGGAATCTAATCGAGGTGTTCGGGGTGGTTTATATATAGAATAACAGATACCCGGGAGTGAGTTACAGACTGGAATCTAATCGAGGTGTTCAGGTTGGTTTATATATAGAATAACAGATACCCGGGAGTGAGTTACAGACTAGAATCTAATCGAGGTGTTAAGGTTGGTTTATATATAGAATAACTGATACCCGAGAGTGAGTTACAGACTGGAATCTAATCAAGGTGTTCAGGTTGGTTTATATATCGAATAACAGATACCCGGGAGTGAGTTACAGACTGGAAACTAATTGAGGTGTTCAGTTTGGTTTATATATAGAATAACAGATACCCGGGAGTGAGTTACAGACTGGAATCTAATCGAGGGGTTCAGTGTGGTTTATATATAGAATAACAGATACCTGGGAGTGAGTTACAGACTGGAATCTAATCGAGAGGTTCGGGGTGGTTTATATATAGAATAACAGATACCCGGGTGGGAGTTACGGACTGGAATCTAATCGAGGGGTTCGGGGTGGTTTATATATAGAATAACAGATACCCGGGTGGGAGTTACAGACTGGAATCTAATTGAGGGGTTCGGGGTGGTTTATATATAGAATAACAGATACCCGGGAGTGAGTTATAGACTGGAATCTAATCAAGGGGTTCGGGGTGGTTTATATATAGAATAACAGATACCCAGGAGTGAGTGACATACTGGAATCTAATCGAGGGGTTCAGTGTGGTTTATATATAGAATAACAGATACCCGGGAGTGAGTTACAGACTGGAATCTAATCGAGGGGTTCGGGGTGGTTTATATATAGAATAACAGATACCTGGGAGTGAGTTACAGACTGGAATCTAATCGAGGGGTTCGGGGTGGTTTATATATAGAATAACAGATACCCGGGTGGGAGTTACGGACTGGAATCTAATCGAGGGGTTCAGGGTGGTTTATATATAGAATAACAGACACCCGGGAGAGAGTTACAGACTGGAATCTAATTGAGGGGTTCGGTGTGGTTTATGTATAGAATAACAGATACCCGGGAGTGAGTTACAGACTGGAATCTAATCGAGGGGTTCGGGGTGGTTTATATATAGAATAACAGATACCCGGGAGTGAGTTATAGACTGGAATCTAATCAAGGGGTTCGGGGTGGTTTATATATAGAATAACAGATACCCAGGAGTGAGTGACATACTGGAATCTAATTGAGGGGTTCGGGGTGGTTTATGTACAGAATAACAGATACCCGGGAGTGAGTTACAGACTGGAATCTAATCGAGGGGTTCGGGGTGGTTTATATATAGAATAATAGATACCCGGGAGTGAGTTACAGACTGGAATCTAATCGAGGGGTTCGGGGTGGTTTATATATAGAATAACAGATACCCGGAAGTGAGTTACAGACTGGAATCTAATCGAGGGGTTCGGCGTGGTTTATGTATAGAATAACAGATACCCGGGAGTGAGTTACAGACTGGAATCTAATCGAGGGGTTCGGGGAGGTTTATATACAGAATAACAGATACCCGGGAGTGAGTTATAGACTGGAATCTAATTGAGGGGTTCGGTGTGGTTTATATATAGAATAACAGATACCCAGGAGTGAGTGACATACTGGAATCTAATTGAGGGGTTCGGGGTGGTTTATGTATAGAATAACAGATACCCGGGAGTGAGTTACAGACTGGAATCTAATCGAGGGGTTCGGGGTTGTTTATATATAGAATAATAGATACCCGGGAGTGAGTTACAGACTGGAATCTAATCGAGGGGTTCAGGTTGGCTTATATATAGAATAACAGATACCTGGGAGTGAGTTATAGACTGGAATCTAATTGAGGGGTTCGGTGTGGTTTATATATAGAATAACAGATACCCGGGAGTGAGTTACAGACTGGAATCTAATCGAGGGGTTCGGGGTGGTTTATATATAGAATAACAGATACCCGGGTGGGAGTTACAGACTGGAATCTAATCGAGGGGTTCGGGGTGGTTTATATATAGAATAGCAGATACCCGGGAGTGAGTTACATGCTGGAATCTCCCACAATACTGACCCCGTGACAATACGGCACTCCCTCAGCACTGACCCTCTGACAGTGCGGTGCTTCGTCAGCACTGACCCTCTGACAGTGCAGCACCTCCTCAGTACTGACCTTCTGACAGTGCAGCACTCCCTCAGCACTGACCCTCTGACTGTACGGCACTCCCTCAGTACTGACCTTCTGACAGTGCGGCACTCCCTCAGCACTGACCCTCTGACAGTGCGGTGCTCCCTCAGCACTGACCCTCTGACTGTACGGCACTCCCTCAGTACTGACCCTCTGACTGTGCGGCACTCCCTCTGGACTGACCCTCTGACTGTGCGGCATGCCCTCAGTACTGACCCTCTGACTGTGCAGCACTCCCTCAGTACTGACCCTCTGACTGTGCAGCACTCCCTCAGTACTGACCCTCTAACTGTGCAGGATTCCCTCAGTCCTGACTCTCCAGCAGTGAATTACTGTCACATATCGTGTTTAACTGAAACAGGTGCAATGTTCTTTTTGTCTGCAAAGAACAAGGCTCTTTGTTTCAAGAAATATATAGCCTTCAGTACACAAAAAGCACGTGTGTCGGCTGTTAGCTGGTTCATTCCTCAGGACGATGCCTTGACCAATCAGAGACAATCTGCCTGAATCAATTTTTAATCAATGCTTGGCAGTTGACTGGTAGTCACAATCAACTGGTACATTCTCCCTGGCAGTACTCTACCAATCGCAGTCTTGCCATCCAATCTGTAGTCTCTTCTCATTCAGGAGAAATTTGTTGTGTTCCCTTGCATTGCACTTTAGTGAAAGTCCTGATGAATGCAAGATTTAAAGCTTTGACAAAAATGAAACTGTTTTCTTCAGCAGTGCTCACTTTCTGTATTTCCAAATGACTATAATCCACCAGGCTCCCAATGTGGCTCAGTTACACTTGCTGGAAGTGACACACAATTATAAACAGGGACCTATCTCTGCAACCAAAAGTTACATGTACAAGCTCTGCCCTGTTTTTGCTTGATCCCAGAAACTTAGGGAACTTGTTGTTACCCGCTGTTTCCTCTATGGCAACCCCCTCAGCCAATCAGAGTCGACTTGCAAACAGCAGTTTTTTTTCCTCCTGCGGTATAAATTGTGGTGAGAGTTTTTATTTTGGTGTTCTTGCATTTGTTTTGATGAGTGAGAGATGAAAAGTTTTGGCGACCTGTCTCTTTTCAGCTATGTGTGTATTGATGACTTGGAGATTGTAATACTGAGTCGGGTTTCAAAGTCTGCGGATAAGGCCAGTCTTGGGGCTACAGCAGGTAGTGAAGATTATAGAATACAACTCCAGTTCATCATTGGGAAGATTCCAGTTCCAGCTCTACATCCTGATCTCCAGCACCATCTCTCGCCGCAGGAACTCTCTACGTTTTGTCACATTTGATCCTGGAGATGAGTTTCTGATCTCAGATGGCCAACATCATGGAGATGGTCTATTTCCATCTCTGTCACAACGCCCGCTTTCAGCCTCTCCCAGCTCCCATGCTGCTAAAAACCTCATCCACACCCTTGTTATCTCCAGACTTGACTATTCCAACTCCCTGCCGGCTGCTGTTCTGCGTCTGTCCTCCAAACTGCAGACAGTCCAAGATTTGGAGCGCTGAGGCTCGCTCGCACTGGTTCCTGTTCCCATCTCACCTTCACCCGCTCAGGCTAACTGAATTATATCCCCCCCCACCACCCCGCCGTCAACCCAAGCCTTGACTTAAAAAAAACTCAATGACATTTCCAAATCCCTCCATTTCCTTACCCTCCCTATCTCTGTAACCTCCTCCAGTCCCTACACCCCCTCCCTATCTCTGTAACCTCCTTCAGCCTCTACACCCCTCCCTATCTCTGTAACCTCCTCCAGTCCCTACACCCCCTCCCTATCTCTGTAACCTCCTCCAGTCCCTATTCCCCTCCTTATCTCTGTAACCTCCTCCAGCCTCTACACCCCTCCCTATCTCTGTAACCCCCTACACCCCTCCCTATCTCTGTAACTTCCTCCAGCCCCCTAGACCCCTCCCTGTCTCTGTAACTTCCTCCAGCCCCTACACCCCTCCCTATCTCTGTAACCTCCTCCAGCCCCCTACACCCCTCCCTATCTCTGTAATCTCCTCCAGCCCCCTAGACCCCTCCCTATCTCTGTAATCTCCTCCAGCCCCCTACACCCCTCCCTATCTCTGTAACTTCCTCCAGCCCCTACACCCCTCCCTATCTCTGTAACCTCCTCCAGCCCCCTACACCTCCTCCCTATCTCTGTAACCTCCTCCAGCCCCTACACCCCTCCCTATCTCTGTAACCTCCTCCAGCCCCTACACACCCTCCCTATCTCTGTAACCTCCTCCAGCCCCCTACACCCCCTCCCTATCTCTGTAACCTCCTCCAGCCCCTACACCCCTCCCTATCTCTGTAACCTCCTCCAGCCCCTACAATCTTCCTTAACTCTGTAACTCAGTGATGGTAAATTCCAGGATGTTGATAGTGGGGGGGATTCAGTGATGGTAACCCCCAGGATGTTGATAGTGGGGGGATTCAGTGATGGTGACCCCCAGGATGTTGATAGTGGGGGGGATTCAGCGATGGTAACCCCCAGGATGTGGGGGATTCAGTGATGGTGACCTCCAGGATGTGGGGGATTCAGTGATGGTGACCCCCAGGATGTGGGGGATCCAGCGATGATGATGCCATTGAATGTCAGGGCGAGGTAGTGAGATAGTAGGAAATAATTCTGATAAGTGTCTCAGTGAATCTTTGGAATTCCGGAATATCCCTGGCAGGTTGGCAGCCCGTAGTCCCATTAACAGGAAAGACTAGTCTTGGACATTCCGGGAAGCTCTAGGTTAGGGATCGATGTTTGGCAGCCCTCCAGGCCCCTCCCGCAAGGACAGTCCTCTTCTTGCTCCGTTAGAAGCAGACCCTCAGATATCCATCTCTGTAATCCTGTCCGAACTGTGTTCACACCAGCAACATCTACTGAGGAAGCCTTCTCGAACGGATACACTGAAACAGGCTTGCACACTGACCTCTCAACAACATCATGCATTTACATAGCTACTACCACATCCCAAAATGCTTCATCGGACAGGAAAATCACGCAGTGTTAGACCACGAGCTACATCAGGAGATGTGTGTGTGCACTGACAAAAGCTCAGTCAAAGAGGGGGCTCTTCTTTTAAGGAGCACACTTAATTAGTGAGATGGTAGGAAATAATTCTTAAGAGAGAGATAACACTTAAGAGAGAGAGACAAAGACAGAAAACTAGAGATATGGAGAGGGAGGGAGACAGACAGAGAGGGAGATGGAGAGCTTTAGGGAAGGAATTCCAGAGCTTAGGGCCATTGAAGGAACGGCCACCAATGGCAGAGCGATGGGAATCAGGGGAAGCTCAAGAGGCCGGAATTGAAGGAACACAGAGATCTCAGAGGGATGTAGGGGCTGGAGGAGGTTACAGAGATAGGGAGGGGGTGTAGGGGCTGGAGGAGGTTACAGAGATAGGGAGGGGGTGTAGGGGCTGGAGGAGGTTACAGAGATAGGGAGGGGTGTAGGGGCTGGAGGAGGTTACAGAGATAGGGAGAGGGTGTAGGGGCTGGAGGAGGTTACAGAGATAGGGAGAGGGTGTAGGGGCTGGAGGAGGTTATGGAGATGGGAGGGGTGTAGGGGCTGGAGGAGGTTATGGAGATGGGAGGGGTGTAGGGGCTGGAGGAGCTTACAGAGATAGGGAGGGGGTGTAGGGGCTGGAGGAGGTTACAGAGATAGGGAGAGGGTGTAGGGGCTGGAGGAGGTTATGGAGATGGGAGGGGTGTAGGGGCTGGAGGAGCTTACAGAGATAGGGAGGGGGTGTAGGGGCTGGAGGAGGTTACAGAGATAGGGAGGGGTGTAGGGGCTGGAGGAGGTTGCAGAGATAGGGAGGGGTGCAGGGGCTGGAGGAGGTTACAGAGATAGGGAGGGGGTTTAGGGGCTGGAGGAGGTTACAGAGATAGGGAGGGGTGTAGGGGCTGGAGGGGGTTACAGAGATAGGGAGGGGTGCAGGGGCTGGAGGAGGTTACAGAGATAGGGAGGAATGTAGGGGCTGGAGGAGGTTACAGAGATAGGGAGGGGTGTAGGGGCTGGAGGAGGAACCAAATAATGACCACCCCAAGAGGGCAGACAGAATATTGGTTTAATGTCTCATCCTGAAAGACAGCATCTCTGACAGTGCGGCACTCCCTCAGTACCGACCCTCTGACAGTGCGGCACTCCCTCAGCACTGACCCTCTGACAGTGCGGCGCTCCCTCAGCACTGACCCTCTGACAGTGCGGCACTCCCTCAGCACTGACCCTCTGACAGTGCGGCACTCCCTCAGCACTGACCCTCTGACAGTGCGGCGCTCCCTCAGCACTGACCCTCTGACAGTGCGGCGCTCCCTCAGCACTGACCCTCTGACAGTGCGGCACTCCCTCAGCACTGACCCTCTGACAGTGCGGCGCTCCCTCAGCACTGACCCTCTGACAGTGCGGCGCTCCCTCAGCACTGACCCTCTGACAGTGCGGCGCTCCCTCAGCACTGACCCTCTGACAGTGCGGCGCTCCCTCAGCACTGACCCTCTGACAGTGCGGCACTGACTCTGCAGGAGGTCAGAGTGGGAGACATTCAGCCAGATGATGGGTTGGGAGAAATGTGAATTTTTGAGTGGAGGACGTGATCTCCTCTGGAATGGTTTGGCTGTGATGCGGAGATGCTGGCGTTGGACTGGGGTGGACACAGTAAGAAGTCTCACAACACCAGGTTAAAGCCCAACAGGTTTATTTGGTAGCACAAGCTTTTGGAGCACTGCTTCTTCATCAGGTGGATGCTGGCTGTGGCAGACTGTCTCAGCAATGCAGCAAGCAGTTAGCGAGTTGATGACAAGGACACACGCAATGACTGTGACTGCTCAGAGTCCAGAGTGTGTTCCAGGCTGCTCCTTCCTTATCGATTCAAATATATTCGCTGAGAATCGATTGAAAGGGTTTGCATTCTGAGCCCGTACTGCAGCAGAGAACTGGATTAAAACAATAACTATCGAACTGTAAAATAATCAGACACTCCCCCAGTGTACAGGAAAAATCACACAGACACTTTCACACACAGACACTCTCACACACACTCACAGACACTCTCACACACACTCACAGACACGCACACTCACAGACACTCACACAGACACACACGCTCACACACACACAGATGCTCACAGACACACACACTCACTCACTCTCACACACACACACACACACACTCTCACACACACTCACACACACACTCTCACACACACTCACACTCACACACACTCATACACACTCACACACAGATACTCTTACACACACACAGACACTCTCACACACCCACAGTCACACACACTCATACACACTCACGTACACACACTCACACACAGACACTCTCACACACACATACTCACACTGACACTCACACACACACTCACATACACAGACACTCTCTCACACACAGACACTGTCTCACACACACACACACATTCTCTCTCTCACACACACACTCATCACACACACTCTCAGACACACATGCACACATTCATCGCACACTCATCTCACACTCACACACAGACACTCACGTTCACTCTCACTCGCACACATTTACACGCTCACATACAGACTCAGACTTACAGGCATACACTTTGTGTAACAGGCTCGAGGGGCTGAATGGGGCCTCCTCCTGTTCCTGTGTAACAGGCTTGAGGGGCTGAACGGCCTTCACTTTTTTCCGAATGATTGTTCCTCGGATTGTGAACAGCTTGTTCAGAAATCTCCACCTCTCTCTCTCGCTCGCTCTCATTGCCAAACTGGCCTCACTGTCTGAGGCCTCTTGGGCCTGGTCACCAGGGTAACGGGTTTTTTTTCCGGAGAATTCTCTGGAACTAGCTGGCCCAGCTGCAGCTGTGGAAGGCCGCACAATTCATCCTTTGGTGCCTCGGAGCTTTACTCAGTGTGAGACGTGGGCCGATGACAGGAGCCGGGCGGTGGGGGAGGTTGGTCGGCCTCAGGATGGACTCTGTAATGCGGCCAAGCTGGTCAAGTGTCTGCAGAAGTGGGGGCGGAGGCCTGTTTGTCAGGTTTCGGGGCACCTCGGTGTCAACTAATCCTTCACTGCCGAGGGCCTGTTTCTGAGGCTACCCTCGGGTTGCCCTGACTGGAGAGAAGCCTGAATCAGTAGGCCGAAGGGCTGTTTAGTGGAGGGATGGGCTCGACTGTACGTAACTGTGGCCTCTTCCTTTGCTTTGGGACACCCCCCACTCCCCCTCCCCATGGCAGGGGACCCAACCCCCACCCATCACCCTCACCCAAAGCAGCTTTTCATCTAATAAACAAATTTGAAATGTAAATGCCCGCCCTCGCTGCCGATCGATGGGACTGCGGGCATGTTTTCTTAATTGCTTATGGTTGGGTGGTGAATCGGTCGGTTTCCACAGTAACCGAGGTTAAGATGTTGATGGGCAGGAGATGAGGGAGAGAGGCACTCACTGGAGGCAAAAGACATTTTATTCAGGTTCCCTGTTCCACCAGCATTGATTCCCGGACTCAGAAACATTCATCCACTCCCGCTCTCCTTCTCATTTTCCAGGCTCGCTCTACCTCTGTCTGTGATCCCCAGCCCCCTACACCCCCTCCCTATCTCTGTAACCTCCTCCAGCCCCTACACCCCTCCCTATCTCTGTAACCTCCTCCAGCCCCTACACCGCTCCCTATTTCTGTAACCTCCTCCAGCCCCTACATCCCTCCCTATCTCTGTAACCTCCTCCAGCCCCTACACCCCCTCCCTATCTCTGTAAACTCCTCCAGCTCCTACACCCCCTCCCTATCTCTGTAAACTCCTCCAGTCCCTACACCCCTCCCTATCTCTGTAACCTCCTCCAGCCCCTACACCCCCTCCCTATCCCTGTGAACTCCTCCAGCCCCCTACACCCCCCCCATCTCTGTAACCTCCTCCAGCCCCCTACACCCCCTCCCTATCTCTGTAACCTCCTCCAGCCCCCTACACCCCTCCCTATCTCTGTAACCTCCTCCAGCCCCTACAACCCCTCCCTATCTCTGTGAACTCCTCCAGCCCCCTACACCCCTCCCTATCTCTGTAACCTCCTCCAGCCCCTACACCCCCTCCCTATCTCTGTAACCTCCTCTAGCCCCTACACCCCTCCCTATCTCTGTAACCTCCTCCAGCCCCTACACCTCCTCCCTATCTCTGTAACCTCCTCCAGCCCCTACACCCCTCCCTATCTCTGTAACCTCCTCCAGCCCCTACACCCCCTCCCTATCTCTATAACCTCCTCCAGCCCCCATACCTCTCCCTATCTCTGTAACCTCCTCCAGCCCCCATACCTCTCCCTATCTCTGTAACCTCCTCCAGCCCCTACACCCCCCTCCCTATCTCTGTAACCTCCTTCAGCCCCTACACCCCCTCCCTATCTCTGTAACCTCCTCCAGCCCCCTACACCCCTCCCTATCTCTGTAACCTCCTCCAGCCCCCTACACCCCCTCCCTATCTCTGTAACCTCCTCCAGCCCCTACACCCCTCCCTATCTCTGTAACCTCCTCCAGCCCCCTACACCCCTCCCTATCTCTGTAACCTCCTCCAGCCCCCTACACCCCTCCCTATCTCTGTAACCTCCTCCAGCCCCCTACACCCCCCTCCCTATCTCTGTAACCTCCTCCAGCCCCTACACCCCCTCCCTATCTCTGTAACCTCCTCCAGCCCCTACACCCCCTCCCTATCTCTGTAACCTCCTCCAGCCCCCTACACCCCCTCCCTATCTCTGTAACCTCCTCCAGCCCCCTACACCCCCTCCCTATCTCTGTAACCTCCTCCAGCCCCTACACCCCTCCCTATCTCTGTAACCTCCTCCAGCCCCTACACCCCCTCCCTATCTCTGTAACCTCCTCCAGCCCCTACACCCCTCCCTATCTCTGTAACCTCCTCCAGCCCCTACACCCCCTCCCTATCTCTGTAACCTCCTCCAGCCCCTACACCCCTCCCTATCTCTGTAACCTCCTCCAGCCCCCCTACACCCCCTCCCTATCTCTGTGAACTCCTCTCGCCCCGACACCCCTCCCTATGTAACTCAGCAGTGCAGCTGAATAGGATAGTTAAAAAGGCACGTGGATACTTGCTTATATCAGTTGTGGAATAGAGTTTAAGGACAGGCTGGTAATGTTGGAGTTGTACAGAGCGTTGGCTGGGCCACAGCTGCAGACTGTGTGCAGGCCTGGACACCTCACTATAGGAAGGATGTGATAGCACTTGAGGAGGTACAGAGAAGGTTCACCAGGATGTTGCCTGGGGTGGAGCTATAAGGAGAGACTAGATAGACTTGGATTGCTTTCTCGAGAGCAGAGAAGGCTGAGGGGGGACATGATTGAGGTGTATAATTTTGGACTGGGTGAGTAGGGAGCAGCTGGCCCCCTTGGTCCAGGGGTCAATCACGAGGGGGCAGGGGTTTAGGGTAAGGAGCAGGAGATTCAGAGGGGATTTGACAAAAATAAATTGATTCAGAGGGTGGTGGGAATCTAGAATGCACTGCCTGGGAAGGCCAGAAATCTTACAACCTTTAAAAGGTATTTGGATTGGCACTTGACACATCATAACATCCAAGGATATGGGACAATTGTTTCCAAATCTAATCGAGGGGTTCGGGGTGGTTTATATACAGAATAACAGGTACCCGGGAGTGAGTTACAGACTGGAATCTAATCGAGGGGTTCGGGGTGTTTATATACAGAATAACAGATACCCGGGAGTGAGTTACAGACTGGAATCTAATCGAGGGGTTCGGGGTGGTTTATATACAGAATAACAGGTACCCGGGAGTGAGTTACAGACTGGAATCTAATCGAGGGGTTCGGGGTGGTTTATATATAGAATAACAGATACCCGGGAGTGAGTTACAGACTGGAATCTAATCGAGGGGTTCGGGGTGGTTTATATATAGAATAACAGATACCCGGGAGTGAGTTACAGACTGGAATCTAATCGAGGGGTTCGGGGTGGTTTATATACAGAATAACAGATACCCGGGAGTGAGTTACAGACTGGAATCTAATCGAACGGTTCGGGGTGGTTTATATATAGAATAACAGGTACCCGGGAGTGAGTTACAGACTGGAATCTAATCGAGGGGTTTGGGGTGGTTTATATACAGAATAACAGATACCCGGGAGTGAGTTACAGACTGGAATCTAATCGAGGGGTTCGGATAACAGTGGAATTAATGCTGCGATTGTGTTCTGCAGCGAGATGGGGTTGTACTTGGATGTTCTGTCACATTGTGAATTAGTGTTTGCGTGTCAGACACTGTTGGTGGGTTTTAGTAATTTTGAATTTTTGTTGTTGTCCAAATGCGACTATCCTGCTTTCCCTTCTGCTCATCACGGATTTCCATCAGTCACCCTGCTTTCACTTGTGCTGTATAGGACACACACCCTGCCACACACACCCTGCCCCACACACCCCGTCTCGCACACACCTCGTCTCGCACACCCCGCCACACCTTTTTGGCTTTGGAGGGAGTGCAGAGGAGGTTCACTAGGCTGATACCGGAGATGAGGGGGTTGGACAATGAAGAGAGACTAAATAAACTGGGCTTGTAGTCGTTAGAGTTTAGAAGAATGAGGGGAGATCTCATTGAGACATATAAGATGGGATGGATAGGATAGAGGTGGAGAGACTCTTCCTGCTCAGAAAGGACAGCAGGACTAGGGGGCACAGCCTCAAGATAAAGGGGGGGGCAGTTTAGAACGGAGTTGAGGAGGAACTTCTTCACTCAAAGGTTGGTGAATCTCTGGAATCCTCTGCCCGTTGAAGTGGTGGAGGCTGCCTCGCTAAATATATTTAAGACGCGGGTAGATGGGTTTTTGATAAGAGAGGGGATTAAGGGTTATGGGGAGAGGGCTGGAAAGTGGAACTGAGCCACGACAGATCAGCCATGATCTTATTGAATGGCGGGGCAGGCTCGAAGGGCTAGATGGCCTACTCCTGCTCCTATTTCTTATGTTCTTCTGTTTATGTTTCACACACACCCTGCCACACACACCCATCACACACCCTGTCTCACACCCTGCCACACACACACCCTCTCACACACCCAACCACACACACTCCGTCACACACTCTCTCTCACACACACAGTCACACACCCCCTCTTACACACACACACATACTCTCTCTCTCACAAACACAAACACTCTCACACACATTCACCCTCTCTGTCTCACACACACACAGTCTCTCTCTCTCTGTCACACACACTCTCTCACACACACATTCACTCTCACTCACGCACGGTCACTCACACACACAGTCACTCTCTCTCTCTCACACACTCTCACTCACGCAAGCTCACTCACACACACACACTCACTCCCTCTCTCACACACACACACTCTCACACACGCTCACACACACTCTTTCCCACAAACACACCCTCTCACACACGGGAAGGTTCATTGCACTGTGTGGTATTCTCCAGACAGCGAGGTCAAAGTTGCAGTGTGGCAGACTCCCCTGGGAGGTCAGATAGCCAGGCAATCATACATTACACAGCTCACTGCCTGCCTAGCAATTAGCCCTGTAAACCCTCTCCATCATCCTCACAGACAGCCCTCCCCTACCCTCCCCCTCCCCCTCACCTCCCACACACAATCCTGCCCAGACTACACCAACCCCCCGCTTTCCTGAGAGGCCAACTAAGGTCACCTCCTGTCTGACACACACCCACAACACATGGCAACGTGAATCATACTCTTAAAGTGACATGCAGCATAGCAAATTGCAACCCTCCCTATCTCTGTAACCTCCTCCAGCCCCTACACCCCCTCCCTATCTCTGTAACCTCTTCCAGCCCCTACACCCCCTCCCTATCTGTGTAACCTCCTCCAGCCCCTACACCCCCTCCCTATCTCTGTAACCTCCTCCAGCCCCTACACCCCCTCCCTATCTCTGTAACCTCCTCCAGCCCCTACACCCCCCCATCTCTGTAACCTCTTCCAGTCCCTACAACCCACTCTATTTCTGTAACCTCCTCCAGCCCCCTACACCCCCTCCCTATCTCTGTAACCTCCTCCAGCCCCTACACCCCCTCCCTATCTCTGTAACTTCTCCAGCCCCTACACCCCCTCCCTATCTCTGTAACCTCCTCCAGCCCCTACACCCCCTCCCTATCTCTGTAACCTCCTTCAGTCCCTACACCCCTTCCCTATCTCTGTAACCTCCTCCAGCCCCTACACCCCTCCCTATCTCTGTAACCTCTTCCAGTCCCTACACCCCCTCCCTATCTCTGTAACCTCCTCCAGCCCCTACACCCCCTCCCTATCTCTGTAACTCCTCCAGCCCCTACACCCCCTCCCTATCTCTGTAACTTCTCCAGCCCCTGCACCCTTCCGAGATCTCCTACAGTTCTGGCCTCTTGAGTTTCTCCTGATGCCCATCGCTCCACCATTGAGGCTGGGCCTTCAGCTGCCTGGGGAGCCCTGAACTCTGGAATTCTCCACCACCCTCTATCTCTTCATCCCTGTCTCTCTCTGCCTGTCTCTCTGTCTCTCCCTCTCTGTTCCTGTCGCTCTGTGTCTCCCTCAAGACCAACCTCTTTGACCGAGCCACTTATCTCCCTTTCTCTCATATTTTCTGACACGACCCAGTCTCGAAATCTGCTGAATTTGAAATGAGAGATTATAGAATTCCTACAGTGCAGAAGGAGGCCATTTGGCCCATCAAGTCTGCACTGACAACAATCCCACCCAGATCTTATCCCCGTAACTCCATATATTTACCCAGCTAATCCCCTGTTACTGAGGGACAATTTAGCATGGCCAGTCCGCCTAACCGGTACATCTTTGGACTGTGGGAGGAAACCAGAGCATCAGAAGGAAACCCACACAGACACGGGGAGAACATGCAGACTCCACACAGACAGTGACCTGAGGCTAGGACTCGAACCCGGGTCCTTGGCGCTGTGAGGCAGCGGTGCTAACCACTGTGCCACCATGCCACCCCATGAAGCGGGTTGCAATGATTTACCCTTTGAAAGGCGCCACATAAATGCAGGCAGCATCCTTCTTGTTGCGGAACGGTGGAGGGAGGGAATTGCAGGGAATCTGGCGCTTCTTTCCTGTTGAGGAATGTGCCTCTTTTTGTGGAGCAGAACGGCCAAACTCAGTGTGCTGCCTGTGTGGTTGATCAGCCTTCGGGCGCCCACAGCGCTGGTTGATGGGTGCCCGACTGCCCATCCTGAGGCTTTACCCGGAAGGGGTAAAATATTAGGAGACGAACACGGTACATTTGGAAGGGGGGGGGGTCACCACCTCCTTCTCCAGGGTAATTAGGGTTGGGGCGTAAAAAATACTGGGCCTATCCCGTGGAAGAATTTAAATAATGGTCACAAAGATAGGGCACCAATTTGGAGACGCTCCCTTAGAGGCAGCGGGGACAGAGTCTTTTCATTTAATTAGTTTGGCCTGACGCGTCCCATCAACATTTTCTGTCCTCAGACACAGCGTTCTGAGTGACCTGGAGGAAGCCTCGAGGGTTTTGTGGTGGTCGGGAGAGTGTGGGGGGTGGGGGGGGCGGGGGACGGTGGGAGGGTGAGCGAGTGGTGGGCTGGGGGGGGAGGGGAGGGGAAGGGAGGTCAAGGAGTCAGGCTAAGACGTCTGGTGCCATGGCAACGGGGCCTTCACCTCAGGCCTCAGCAGGAAGGCCCTGTTCTGCCACTCAGGCCCTCAGCAGGAAGGCCCTGTTCTGCCACTCAGGCCTGTTTGTGGGATTTGGCGCTGCGGTGTTGGGATTATTTGGGAGCTCAGACGGAGACACCCCCCCCCCGCCGGCTCAAAGGCGTTCCGTGCGGGTACGGTAACAAACCCTCTCCCAAACCGTCTCCTTCTCTTCCATCGTCTCCCCCTCCCACCCCCCAAACAACCCCTTCCCAAGTCACCGCCTTCAATCTGCACAGGAGAGAGATGCGGACAACATTTGACTCAGAGTCACGTCAAGAAATGTTAGGGACAGGGTGACTAAAAGGTCAGTCAATGAAATCAGTTTTAAGGAATGTGTTAGAACGAGAGAGGCAGAGCGAGAGAAAGAGAAATAGATAGACAGAGAAAGAGAACTAGAGAGAGAGACAGAGATAGATTGACAGTGGGCGGGAGAGAAGAAGAGAAGGGTGGAGAGTTTAGGGAGGGAATTCCAGAGCTTAGGGCCCCCCAGGCAGCTGAAGGCACGGCCCCCAATGGCGGAGCGATGGAATCGGGGGATGCTCAAGAGGCCGGGAATTGGAGGAACGCAGAGATCTCGGAGGGTGTAGGGGGCTGGAGGAGGTTACAGAGATAGGGAGGGGGTGTAGGGGCTGGAGGAGGTTACAGAGATAGGGAGGGGTGTAGGGGCTGGAGGGGGTTACAGAGATAGGGAGGGGTGTAGGGGCTGGAGGGGGTTACAGAGATAGGGAGGGGGTGTAGGGGCTGGAGGGGGTTACAGAGATAGGGAGGGGTGTAGGGGCTGGAGGAGGTTACAGAGATAGGGAGGGGGTGTAGGGGCTGGAGGAGGTTACAGAGATAGGGAGGGTGTAGGGGCTGGAGGGGTTACAGAGATAGGGAGGGGGTGTAGGGGCTGGAGGAGGTTACAGAGATAGGGAGGGGGTGTAGGGGCTGGAGGGGGTTACAGAGATAGGGAGGGGTGTAGGGGGCTGGAGGAGGTTACAGAGATAGGGAGGGGGTGTAGGGGGCTGGAGGAGGTTACAGAGATAGGGAGGGGGTGTAGGGGCTGGAGGGGGTTACGGAGATAGGGAGGGGGGTGTAGGGGCTGGGAGGGGGTTACAGAGATAGGGAGGGGGTGTAGGGGCTGGAGGAGGTTACAGAGATAGGGAGGGGGTGTAGGGGCTGGAGGAGGTTACAGAGATAGGGAGGGGGTGTAGGAGCTGGAGGAGGTTACAGAGATAGGGAGGGGGTGTAGGGGCTGGAGGAGGTTACAGAGATAGGGAGGGGGTGTAGGGGCTGGATGGAGGAGGTTACAGAGATAGGGAGGGGATGTAGGGGCTGGAGGAGTTTCTCTCACTCTGTATGGATTTGTGTTTCTGGGGGGATGGGGGATTGGGTGAACAGAATTGGGGGGATATTTAACCCAGGGTCTCTGTCCCAGCGAGAGCTTTATTGATTTTAATGTGGGTGCCTCTGGCTAGAATAGTCCCTATTTCCCAGTCCCCTCGCTCCTTGAGAAGGTGGTGTTGAATAGCCCCTGAAAGATGCCATTTGTCCCATTGTCACTGTGCTAGCCCTCCATGGGAACTACTCACCCAATATCCCCTTCCCCGCAGCTTCTTCCCGTCACCCGGAACATTCTTCCTGATCAGATTGCGATCCAGTTCTCTTATGAAATCCCTCGATTGAATCTGCCTCCCCCACACTCTCGGATTCCCCGATCCTGACCACTCACTGGGTGGGAAAGTTTCTCCTCCAGTCCCCCTCGCTTCTGTCTCCAATCACCTTCCCTCTGTGTCCCCTGCTTCCCGATCCCCCCGCCGATGGGGACAGTTCCTCCCTCCCCTCTCTGTCCCGGGCCCCCCCGTGATTTTGAACACCTCAATCAAATCTCCCTCTCCACCCTGTCTGTCTCTCTCTGTCTCTCTCTCTGTCTGTCTGTCTCTCTCTGTCCCTCTCTCTCTCTGTCCCTCTCTCTCTCTGTCCCTCTCTCTCTCTCTGTCCCTCTCTCTCTCTCTGTCCCTCTCTCTCTCTGTCCCTCTCTCTCTCTGTCCCTCTCTCTCTCTGTCTCTCCCTCTCTCTGTCTCTCCCTCTCTCTGTCTCTCTATCTGTCTCTGTCCCTCTGTGTGTGTCTCTCTCTCTCTTTCTATCTCTCTCTTTCCTCTTTTTTTTCTGTCACTCTCTTTCACTCTGTCACTTTCACTCTCTCAGTCTCTCTAGTCTCTCTCTCTTTCTGTTACTCTCTGTCACTCCATCTCTGTCTCTCTCTCTCTCTGTATCTCTTTTTCTGTTTCTCTCTCTGTCGCTCTCTATCTCTCTGTTTTTCTCTGTCTCTCTGTTTTTCCCTGTCTCTCTCTGTTTCTCTCTTTCTCTCTAATCTCTGTCTCTTTCTGTCTCTCTCGCTGTGTCTCTTTTTGTTTCTCTCTCTGTCGCTCTCTCTCATTCTCTCTCTGCCTGTCTCTCTTTCTCTCTCTCGTCTCTCTCTCCCTGTCTCTATCTTCCTGCCTCTCTCCTCTCTCTCTATCTCTTTCTCTCTCTCACTGTGTCTCTCTCTCTCTCTCTGTCTCTCTATCACTCTGTGTGTCTGTCACTCTCTGTGTCACTGTCTTTGTCACTCTCTTTGTCTCTCTATCTCTGACTCTGTCTTTCTGTCTCTGTCTGTTTCTCTCTCCCTCTCTCTGTCTCTCTAGTCTCTCTCTCTCTCTCTTACATCTCTGTCACTCTCTCTGTCTCTCATCTCTGTCTCTCTCTCTTTGTCTGTTTCTCTGTCACTCTCTCTCTCTCTGTTTCTCTCTATTGTTCTGCATGGAGGTCGGTCACCAGTGGAGTGCCCCAGGGATCTGTTCTGGGACCCTTGCTGTTTGTCATTTTCATAAATGGCCTGGATGAGGAAGTGGAGGGATGGGTTAGTAAGTTTGCTGACGATACGAAGGTTGGTGGTGCTGTGGATAGTCTGGAGGGATGTCAGAAGTTGCAGCGTGACATAGATAGGATTCAAGATAGGGCGGAGAAGTGGCAGATGGACTTCAACGCAGATAAATGTGTAGTGGTCCATTCTGGCAGGACCAATGGGATGAAGGAATACAATATCAAGGGTAGGAGTCTTAGCTGGGTT
>NW_027649829.1:0-5000 GCF_965287045.1 Carcharhinus amblyrhynchos | reverse complement strand
CACACTCTCTCTGTTTCTTGCTCTCTCTGTTTCTCTCTATCTTTCTCTCTCTTTCCAACTTCATATCCTTCCTATAGCGTGGTGCCCAGAATGGTACACAATATTCCAGCTGGGGTCTCACTAGTGTTTTGTATAAGTTCAGTTTACCCTCCTTGCTCTTGTACTCTGTGTCCCTATCAATGAAACCCAGGATACTGTCTGCTTTTATTCACTACTCTTTCCACCTGTCCCGCCAGCTCCAACGATCTCTGCACAGAAACACCCAGCTCCCCCTGCCCCCCCTCCCCAATTTACCCCTTATTGTAGATTCTCTCTGTGTTCTCCCAGCTGAAATGCATCAGTTGACACTTCTCTTCAGTGAGCTGGATGTCCCACTCCCCTACCCTCTCTGTGCCCCTTTGGGATTCTGAACTCACAGTGCTTCCACCTTTTGCACCGTCTGCAGTATCTGAAACTGGCACGCCTGAGTCTGGGCCAGGAATTGTGGACAGTAACACCCAGCCCTGGCGTACTCCCTCTGCCAGTCCCGAAATGTCCCTGGACGGAAATCCGCCATCGTTGCCCGGTCTGGCCTACATGGGACTCCAGGGCCACCGCAATGTGGTCAACTCTCAGATGCCCTCGGGGATGGGCAGTAAGTGTTGGCCCAGCCGGCGATGCCCACATCCCATGAACTAATTAAACAATAACTCAGCCAGTTCCTGAACTTTGCTGCCACTGTCCATTTGACCCCACCAGCTGGAACTTTATACACCAGTTCTGATGTTCCCGATGTGAGTCAAATGGTATTTGTGGACTCTGGGTATATCACATCCACAGCACCTCCCCTATCGACCTTCCCTTTTAATACCTCAGGGGTCAAAAAAAACTCCAGCAAGTTAGTTAAACACGATTTTCCCTCAACCAATCCTGCTGCCTCATCCTCAGCTCTCCCGCAGGAGAGGGTTAACTTTGGGCCAGGATTATAGCTTCCGGAAGCTTCCATAACCCAGGAATCCCCCCCATGGAAAACCAGCTGGGCCTGTAGTCAGTGGGATTCTCTGCCTAGGTCAGGGAGGACTATTATCGATGTCCTATCCTGTCCCTGTCAAACGCACGATTTGATTTGACTTATTATAGTCACGTGTATTAGTATACACTGAAAAATATTGTCTCTTGTGCATTACACAGACAAAGCATACTGTTCATAGAGAAGGAAAGGAGAGGGTGCAGAATGTAGTGTTACAGTCACAGCGAGGGTGTAGAGAAAGATCAACTTAATGCGAGGTAGGCCCATTCAAAAGTCTGACAGCAGCAGGGAAGAAGCTGTTCTTGAGTCGGTCGGTACGGGACCTCAGGCTTCTGTATCTTTCTCCCGAAGGAAGAAGGTGGAAGAGAGAATGTCTGGGATGCGTGGGGGGGAGGGGGGTCCTTAATAATGTTGGCTGTTTTTCCGAGGCAGCGGGAAGTGTAGACGGAGTCAGTGGAAGGGAGGCTGGTTTGCGTGATGGATTGGGCTACATTCACAACCTTTTGTAGTTCCTTGCGGCCTTGGGCAGAGCAGGAGCCCAGACCAAGCTGTGATACAACCAGAAAGAATGTTTTCTACCGCGCATCTGTAAAAGTTGGTGAGAGTCGTAGTGGGCAAGCCCAATTTCCTTTAGTCAAGTTTCTGGTCAATGATAACCCCCAGAGGATGTTGATGGTGGGGGATTTACCGATGGTAATTACATTGAATGTCCAGAGGGTGAGATTCTCTCTTACAGGAGATGGCCACTGCCTGGCATTTGTCTGGCTCGAATGTTATTTGCTACTTGTCAGCCCGTTTCCACTTCACCCCGTTGATGTAGACAGGGGCATGTTCTCAACTACACTTCCTGAAGTCGATGACAATCTCCTTTGTTTTGTTGACGTTGAGGGAGGGATTATGGTCACCACACCAGTTCATTAGATTCTTTATCTCTTTCCTGTGCTCTGTCTTGTCATTGTTTGAGATCCGACCCACTACAATGGTGTCATCAGCAAACTTGAAAACCGAGTTGGAGGGGAATTTGGCCGCACGGTCATAGGTGTATAAGGAGTATAGCGAGGGGTTGACGACACCTGGGCTCACGTTGAACGAGCGGGTTTGAGGTCCAACCTCGTGAGAATGAAGCAGTCTTACTCGCCCACAGTGCAGCCTGAGGATTGGTGGCTGGTTTGTGTTAAGTTCTGATTTCCCTCCAAGATGAGGGCAGTACAGGGTAAAGGCTGGCATTCTGAAAAAGCCTCAAACTGTGTTTCCTCTCTCTGTCTCAGGCAGTGCGGGGGTGCACCGCAGTCCCAGGACACGTGACCACAAGCGTCATCTGGAATCCATCTTGGGGAGGAGGGGGAACAGGAGGTAAGTGGGGAGGGGGGTGGGTAAGGATTCAGTGCGGACTCTGACAGCTGAAAGTCTTGTCAATCCCAGCTTTACCGCCCTCCCCCCACCCTCTCCTGCACAGCTGCCCACTCTGAGTATACAGCCAACCTTCTCAAACTCCCTCCATACCTGGGATCAACCCAATGAACCTTCTCTGGACTGTCTCCAAAGCCAGTACATCTCAGATAAGGGGACCACAGTATTCCAGGTGTAGTCTAACCAGTGCCTTGTATCTCTCGTTTCCCTCTTTTTATTCTCCATTCTCTGTGAAATAGAGGCCAACGTTCCCATTGGCCTTCCCAATTACCCACTGATCTTGCATGCTGGCTTTTTGTGATTAAAGTACAAGGACCCCCACGCCCCTCAGTGCTGCAGCTCTCTGCAGTCTTTCTCATTGAAGTAATATTCAACTCCTTTAACCTTCCTATCAAAGTGCATCTCTTCTCATGGTCCTGCTTTATATTCCATCTGCCCGGTTTTTGCCCACTCACCCAGCCTGTCTGTATCTCTCTGTGTCACCCTCACCACTCGCCTTCCCGTCTGTCTCTGTGTCACCCACAAACTTGTCAACAGCACATTCCCTTCCCTGGTCCAGGTCAGTAATATATATATATGTGTGGCTCCAACACTGATCCCTGTGGCACTCCACTAGTGACAGGGGACGGCCCAGTGGTATTATCTGTAGACTTTTAATCCAGAAACTCAGTTAATGTTCCGGGGACCCCGGGTTCGAATCCCGCCACGGCAGCTGGTGGAATTTGAATTCGATTTTAAAAATTTGGAATTAAGTATCTACTGATGACCGTGAAACCATTGTCGATTGTCGGAAAAACCCATCTGGTTCACTGATGTTCTTTAGGGAAGGAAATCTGCAGTCCTCACCCCGTCTGGCCTACACGTGACTCCAGAGCCACAGCAATGCGGTTGACTCTTAACTGCCCTCGGGCACCCAGGGATGGGCAAAAATTGCTGGCCAGTCAGTGACCCCCCGTGTCCCACAGATGAACTTAAAAAAAAGTTGCCATGCTGAAATGTCCCTCTTATCCAACTCTCTATAATTAACCAATCCTCTATCCATGTTAATTCTACCCTCATACCATGCACTCTCACTCAGGATTATTCTGTCCACCCATTCTCTGATATCTCCTTACGCGTGGAATTCACTACCACAGAAAGTCGTTCAGGCCAAAACGTTGCGTGATTTCAATAAGAAATTAGCTTTAGCTGTTGGGGGTTAAAGGGTCAAGGGGGAGGGGGGAACAGTGCATTGAATTTGATGATCAGCCATGATCCAAAGGAATGGCGGAGCAGGTTGGAAGGGCTAAATGGCCTTCTCCAGCTCCAGTTTTGATGTTTCTACGTGACTCGGGGTCAGTTTTGGGGTTTGTCAGGTGTCAGCTGCCTGTGATTCACCTTAGGGACGCTGGAATAAGACGCTCGAAAGGATAGTAGGACCAGAGGGCACAGCCTCAAGATAAAGGGGGGCAGTTTAGAACAGAGTTGAGGAGGAACTTCTTCACTCAAAGGGTGGTGAATCTCTGGAATTCTCTGCCCGTTGAAGTGGTGGAGGCTACCTCGCTTAATATATTTAGGTCACGGGTAGATAGGTCTTTGATAGGCAAGGGAATTAAGGGTTATGGGGAGAAAGTGGGAAAGTGGAACTGATCCACTTCAGATCAGCCATGATCTTATTGAATGGCGGGGCGGGCTCGAGGGGCTGGATGGCCGACTCCTGCTCCTATTTCTTATGTACTTATGACTAGTTAGGTGCTAGACAAATGGCAGTTGTTGTTAGAATAGTGTTCACCAGCTGGTGAACAGGTGGAGCGTGACCAGTTTCGATTTTAAACGCCCTCAGATTGTCTCTGAGGAAGGGTTGTGAAGAGGTGTCTCCTACATTTCGCTGGCAGCCTTCCACCACCTCTGGGGCCTTCCCCAGCCCTGGGTCAGCCAGCGCCCGAACCTGGTCAACATTTTAACGCAGGTTACCTGGCCAGCCAAGAGTACACAGCAGGATCCCACAGAGAGAGACCTGAGAATGACCAAGACCATCTCTCGTGATGCTGGTCGAGGGATAGATATTGTCCCCGAGACACCGGGGAGAATTCCACCCCGCTTCCCCCATCACACATCTCGAGTGCTGTTGGAGCTGCACCCATCCAGGCGAGTGGGGAGTATTCCATCACACTCCTGACTTATGTCCTTGTCGATGGTGGACAGGCTTTGGGGAGTCAGGAGGTGAGTTACTCACCGCAGGATTCCCAGCCTCTGACCTGCTCTGGTGGATTTGACTTATTACTGTCACATGTATTGGGATGCAATGGAAAATATTGTTTCTTGCATGCTATACACACAAAGCATACTGTTCATAGAGAAGGAGAGAGTGCAGAATGCTAAGTCACAGCGAGGGTGTAGAGAAAGTTCAACTTAATCCAAGGTCGGTCCATTCAAAAGTCTGACAGCAGCAGGGAAGAAGCTGTTCTTGAGTCGGTCGGTAGGGGACCTCAGACTTTTGTATCTTTTTCCCGACGGAAGAAGGTGGAAGAGAGAATGTCCGGGATGCATGGGGTCCTTAATTCTGCCGGCTACTTTTCCCCGAGGCAGCGGGAAGTGTAGA
>NW_027649828.1:800000-833279 GCF_965287045.1 Carcharhinus amblyrhynchos | reverse complement strand
GTAAAAACACTCACCGCCATGGTGCCCCCTGGGCTCAACGCCAAAACCTGGTTAAAATAAAAGATTGAAATAAAACATTATTAAAACCTGTTCCAGGAACGAACTTATCCTGGAGACAAACTCCCACAGTGCGGCGCTCCCTCACCACTGACCCTCCCACAGTGCGACACTCCCTCAGCACTGACCCTTCCACAGTGCGGCGCTCCCTCAGCACTGACCCTCCCACAGTGCGGCGCTCCCTCAGCACCGACCCTCCCACAGTACGGCGCTCCCTCAGCACTGACCCTCCCATAGTGTGGCGCTCCCTCAGCACCGAACCTCTCACAGTGCAGTGCTCCCCCAGCACTGACGATCCCACAGTGTGGCGCTCCCTCTGCACTGACCCTCCCACAGTGCGGCGCTCCCTCTGCACTGACCCTCCCACAGTGCAGCGCTCCCTCAGCACCGACCCTCTCACGGTGCGGCACTCCCTCAGCACTGACCCTCCGACAGTGCAGCACTCCCTCAGCACTGACCCTCCGACAGTGCGGCGCTCCCTCAGCACTGACCCTCCCACACTGCGGCGCTCCCTCAGCACTGACCCGCCCACAGTGCGGCGCTCCCTCAGCACTGACCCTCCCACAGTGCGGCGCTCCCTCAGCACTGACCCACCCACAGTGCGGCACTGCCTCAGCACTGACCCTCCCACAGTGCGACGCTCCCTCAGCACTGACCCTCCCACAGTACGGCGCTCCCACAGCACTGACCCTCCCACAGTGCGGCGCTCCGTCAGCACCGACCCTCCCACAGTGCAGCGCTCCCTTAGCACTGACCCTCCCACAGTGCGGCGCCCCCTCAGCACTGACCTCCCCACAGTGCGGCGCTCCCTCAGCACCGACCCTCTCACAGTGCAGTGCTCCCCCAGCACTGACCCTCCCACAGTGCGGTGCTCCCTCAGCACTGACGATCCCACAGTGTGGCGCTCCCTCTGCACTGACCCTCCCACAGTGCGGCGCTCCCTCTGCACTGACCCTCCCAAAGTGCAGCGCTCCCTCAGCACCGACCCTCTCACAGTGCGGCACTCCCTCAGCACTGACCCTCCAACAGTGCAGCACTCCCTCAGCACTGACCCTCCCACAGTGCAGCGCTCCCTCAGCACCGACCCTCCCACAGTGCGGTGCTCCCTCAGCACTGACCCTCCCACAGTGCGGCGCTCCCTCAGCACTGACTCTCTCACAGTGCGGAGCTCCCTCGGCACTGACCCTCCCACAGTGCGGCGCTCCCTCAGCACCGACCCTCCCACAGTGCGGCGCTCCCTCAGCATCGACCCACCCACAGTGCGGCGCTCCCTCAGCACTGACCCTCCCACAGTGCGGCGCTCCCTCAGCACCAACCCACCCACAGTGCGGCGCTCCCTCAGAACTGACCCTCCCACCGTGCGGCGCTCCCTCAGCACTGACCCTCCCACAGTGCGGCGCTCCCACAGCACCGACCCTCCCATAGTGCGGGACTCCCTCAGCACTGACCCTCCCACAGTGCGGCGCTCCCTCAGCACTGACCCTCCCACAGTGCGGTGCTCCCTCAGCACTGACCCTCCCGCAGTGCTGCGCTCCCTCAGCACTGACCCTCCCACAGTGCGGCGCTCCCTCAGCACTGACCCTCCCACAGTGCTGCGCTCCCTCAGCACTGACCCTCCCACAGTGCGGCGCTCCCTCAGCACTGACCCCCCCACATGCGGCGCTCCCTCAGCACTGACCCTCCCACAGTGCGGCGCTCCCTCAGCATTGACCCTCCCACAGTGCGGCACTCCCTCAGCACTGACCCCCCCAACAGAGCGGTGCTCCCTCAGCACTGACCCTCCCACAGTGCGGCACTCCCTCACCACCGACCCTCCCACAGTGCGGCGCTCCCTCAGCACTGACCCTCCCACAGCGCGGTGATCCCTCAGCACTGACCCTCCCACAGTGCGGTGCTCCCTCAGCACTGACCCTCCCACAGTGCGGCGCTCCCTCAGCACTGACCCTCCCACAGTGCGGCGCTCCCTCAACACCAACCCTCCCACAGTGCGGTGCTCCCTCAGCACTGACCCTCCCACAGTGCGGCGCTCCCTCAGCACTGACCCTCCCACAGTGCGACGCTCCCTCAACACAAACCCTCTCACAGTGCGGCGCTCCCTCAGCACTGACCCTCCCACAGTGCGACGCTCCCTCAACACAAACCCTCTCACAGTGCGGCGCTCCCTCAGCACTGACCCTCTCACAGTGCGGCGCTCCCTCAGCTCTGACCCTCCCACAGTGCGGTGCTCCCTCAGCACTGACCCTCCCACAGTGCGGTGCTCCCTCAGCACTGACTCTCACTCAGTACGGCGCTGCCTCAGCACCGACCCTCTCACAGTGCGGCGCTCCCTCAGCTCTGACCCTCCCACAGTGCGGCACTCCCTCAGCACTGACCTTCCCACAGTGCGGCGCTCCCTCTGCACTGACCCTCCCACAGTGCGGCGCTCCCTCAGCACTGACCCTCCCACAGTGTGGCGCTCCCTCAGCACTGACCCTCCCACAGTGCGGCGCTCCCTCAGTACTGACCCTCCCACAGTGCGGCGCTCCACCAGCACTGATGCTCCCACAGTGCGGCGCTCTCTCAGCACTGACCCTCCCACAGTGCGGTGCTCCCTCAGCACTGACTCTCACTCAGTACGGCGCTGCCTCAGCACCGACCCTCTCACAGTGCGGCGCTCCCTCAGCTCTGACCCTCCCACAGTGCGGCACTCCCTCAGCACTGACCTTCCCACAGTGTGGCGCTCCCTCAGCACTGACCCTTCCGCAGTGCGGCACTCCCTCAGCACTGCGAATCCAGCATAAACCACCCTTATTCAGATACACATCAAGATCTCCACAGAGCCCAGAGTAACTAACATTGTAAAAACGCTCACCGCCATCGTACCCCCTGGGCTCAACGTGAGAACCTGGTTAAAATAAAAGATTGAAATAAAACATTATTAAAACCTGTTCCATGAACGAACTTACCCTGGAGACAAACTCCCACATTGCGGCGCTCCCTCACCACTGACCCTCCCACAGTGCGACGCTCCCTCACCACTGACCCTCCAACAGTGCGACGCTCCCTCTGCACTGACCCTCCAACAGTGCGGCACTCCCTCAGCACCGACCCTCCCAAAGTGCGGCGCTCCCTCAGCACTGACCCTCCCACAGCGCGGTGATCCCTCAGCACTGACCCTCCCACAGTGCGGCGCTCCCTCAGCACCGACCCTCCCACAGTGCGGCGCTCCCTCAGCACCGACCCTCCCACAGTGCGGCGCTCCCTCAGCACTGACCCTCCCGCAGTGCGGCACTCGCTCAGCACCGACCCTCCCACAGTGCGGCGCTCCCTCAGCACTGACCCTCCCACAGCGCGGTGATCCCTCAGCACTGACCCTCCCACAGTGCGGTGCTCCCTCAGCACTGACCCTCCCACAGTGCGGCGCTCCCTCAGCACCGACCCTCCCACAGTGCGACGCTCCCTCAACACAAACCCTCTCACAGTGCGGCGCTCCCTCAGCACTGACCCTCCCACAGTGCGACGCTCCCTCAACACAAACCCTCTCACAGTGCGGCGCTCCCTCAGCACTGACCCTCCCACAGTGCGACGCTCCCTCAACACAAACCCTCTCACAGTGCGGTGCTCCCTCAGCACTGACCCTCCCACAGTGCGGTGCTCCCTCAGCACTGACTCTCACTCAGTACGGTGCTCCCTCAGCACCGACCCTCTCACAGTGCGGCGCTCCCTCAGCTCTGATCCTCCCACAGTGCGGCGCTCCCTCTGCACTGACCCTCCCACAGTGCTGCGCTCCCTCCGCACGCAACCTCCCACAGTGCGGTGCTCCCTCAGCACTGACCCCCCCAACAGTGCGGTGCTCCCTCAGCACTGACCCTCGCACAGTACGGCGCTCCCTCGTAACTGAACCACCCACAGTGCGGTGCTCCCTCAGCACTGACCCTCCCGCAGTGCGGCACTCCCTCAGCACCGACCCTCCCACAGTGCGGCGCTCCCTCAGCACTGACCCTCCCACAGCGCGGTGATCCCTCAGCACTGACCCTCCAACAGTGCGGTGCTCCCTCAGCACTGACCCTCCCACAGTGCGGCGCTCCTTCAGCACCGACCCTCCCACAGTGCGGCGCTCCCTCAGCACTGACCCTCCCACAGTGCGGCGCTCCCTCCACACCGACCCTCCCATAGTGCGGTGCTCCCTCAACACCGACCCTCCCACCGTGCGGCGCTCCCTCAACACCGACCCACCCACAGTGCGGTGCTCCCTCAGCACTGACCCTCCCACAGTGCGGCGCTCCCTCAGCACTGACCCTCCCACAGTGCGGCGCTCCCTCAACACCAACCCTCCCACAGTGCGGTGCTCCCTCAGCACTGACCCTCCCACAGTGCGGCGCTCCCTCAGCACTGACCCTCCCACAGTGCGACGCTCCCTCAACACAAACCCTCTCACAGTGCGGCGCTCTCTCAGCACTGACCCTCCCACAGTGCGACGCTCCCTCAACACAAACCCTCTCACAGTGCGGCGCTCCCTCAGCACTGACCCTCTCACAGTGCGGCGCTCCCTCAGCTCTGACCCTCCCACAGTGCGGTGCTCCCTCAGCACTGACCCTCCCACAGTGCGGTGCTCCCTCAGCACTGACTCTCACTCAGTACGGCGCTGCCTCAGCACCGACCCTCTCACAGTGCGGCGCTCCCTCAGCTCTGACCCTCCCACAGTGCGGCACTCCCTCAGCACTGACCTTCCCACAGTGCGGCGCTCCCTCTGCACTGACCCTCCCACAGTGCGGCGCTCCCTCAGCACTGACCCTCCCACAGTGTGGCGCTCCCTCAGCACTGACCCTCCCACAGTGCGGCGCTCCCTCAGTACTGACCCTCCCACAGTGCGGCGCTCCACCAGCACTGATGCTCCCACAGTGCGGCGCTCTCTCAGCACTGACCCTCCCACAGTGCGGTGCTCCCTCAGCACTGACTCTCACTCAGTACGGCGCTGCCTCAGCACCGACCCTCTCACAGTGCGGCGCTCCCTCAGCTCTGACCCTCCCACAGTGCGGCACTCCCTCAGCACTGACCTTCCCACAGTGTGGCGCTCCCTCAGCACTGACCCTTCCGCAGTGCGGCACTCCCTCAGCACTGCGAATCCAGCATAAACCACCCTTATTCAGATACACATCAAGATCTCTACAGAGCCCAGAGTAACTAACATTGTAAAAACACTCACCGCCATGGTGCCCCCTGGGCTCAACGCTAAAACCTGGTTAAAATAAAACATTCAAATAAAACATTATTAAAACCTGTTCCAGGAACGAACTTATCCTGGAGACAAACTCCCACAGTGCGGCGCTCCCTCACCACTGACCCTCCCACAGTGCGACACTCCCTCAGCACTGACCCTCCCACAGTGCGGCGCTCCCTCAGCACTGACCCTCCCACAGTGCGGCGCTCCCTCAGCACCGACCCTCCCTCAGTACGGCGCTCCCTCAGCACTGACCCTCCCACAGTGCGGCGCTCCCTCAGCACCGAACCTCTCACAGTGCAGTGCTCCCCCAGCACTGACGATCCCACAGTGTGGCGCTCCCTCTGCACTGACCCTCCCACAGTGCGGCGCTCCCTCTGCACTGACCCTCCCACAGTGCAGCGGTCCCTCAGCACCGACCCTCTCACAGTGCGGCACTCCCTCAGCACTGACCCTCCCACAGTGCAGCACTCCCTCAGCACTGACCCTCCGACAGTGCGGCGCTCCCTCAGCACTGACCCTCCCACAATGCGGCGCTCCCTCAGCACTGACCCGCCCACAGTGCGGCGCTCCCTCAGCACTGACACTCCCACAGTGCGGCGCTCGCTCAGCACTGACCTGCCCACAGTGCGGCGCTCCCTCAGCACTGACCCTCCCACAGTGCGGCGCTCCCTCGGCACTGTCCCACCCACAGTGCGGCGCTCCCTCAGCACTGACCCTCCCACAGTGCGGCGCTCCCTCAGCACCGACACACCCACAGTGCGGCGCTCCCTCAGAACCGACCGTTCCACAGTACGGCGCTCCCCCAGCACTGAACCTCCCACAGTGTGGCGCTCCCTCAGCACTGACCCTCCCACAGCGCGGCGCTCCCTCAGCACCGGCCCTCCAAAATGTGGCGCTCCCTCAGCACTGACCCTCCCGCAATGCGGCGCTCCCCTCAGCACTGAACCTCCCACAGTGCAGCGCTCCATCAGCACACACCCTCCCAATGTAATCCACCCTCACTCAGATACATTTTCGCATCTGCACAGAGCCCTGAATAACAGATAAAAGTCACTCAACAACAGGATGAGCTGCGAAAAAAAAGATTGAAATTAAACATTGTTAGAAACACACCTTGGAACTCCGAAATCCTGATGAGTAACTCCTGCAGTGCGGCGCTCCCTCAGCACCGACCCTCCCATAGTGCGGTGCTCCCTCAGCACTGACCCTCCCACAGTGCGGCGCTCCCTCAGCACTGACCCTCCCACAGTGCGGTGCTCCCTCATCGCTGACCCTCCCACAGTGCGGTGCTCCCTCAGCACGGACCCTCCCACAGTGCGGCGCTCCCTCAGCACTGACCCTCCCACAGTGCGGTGCTCCCCCAGCACTGATGCTCCCACAGTGCGGCACTCCCTCAGCACTGCGAATCCAGCATAAACCACCCTTATTCAGATACACATCAAGATCTCCACAGAGCCCAGAGTAACTAACATTGTAAAAACACTCACCGTCATGGTACCCCCTGGGCTCAACGTGAGAACCTGGTTAAAATAAAAGATTGAAATAAAACATTATTAAAACCTGTTCCATGAACGAACTTACCCTGGAGACAAACTCCCACATGGCGGTGCTCCCTCACCACTGACCCTCCCACAGTGCGACGCTCCCTCACCACTGACCCTCCAACAGTGCGACGCTCCCTCAGCACTGACCCTCCCGCAGTGCGGCACTCCCTCAGCACCGACGCTCCCACAGTGTGGCGCTCCCTCAGCACTGACCCTCCCACAGCGCGGTGATCCCTCAGCACTGACCCTCCCACATTGCGGTGCTCCATCAGCGCTGACCCTCCCACAGTGCGGCGCTCCCTCAGCACCGACCCTCCCACAGTGCGGCGCTCCCTCAGCACTGACCCTCCCACAGTGCGGCGCTCGCTCAGCACTGACCCTCCCGCAGTGCGGCACTCCCTCAGCACCGACCCTCCCACAGTGCGGCGCTCCCTCAGCACTGACCCTCCCACAGCGCGGTGATCCCTCAGCACTGACCCTCCCACAGTGCGGTGCTCCCTCAGCACTGACCCTCCCAAAGTGCGGCGCTCCCTCAGTACCGACCCTCCCACAGTGCGGCGCTCCCTCAGCACTGACCCTCCCACAGTGCGGCGCTCCCTCAACACCGACCCTCCCATAGTGCGGCGCTCCCTCAGCACTGACCCTCCCACAGTGCGGCGCTCCCTCAACACCCACCCTCCCATAGTGCGGCGCTCCCTCAGCACCGACCCTCCCACAGTGCGGCGCTCCCTCAGCACCGACCCACCCACAGTGCGGTGCTCCCTCAGCACTGACCCTCCCACAGTGCGGCGCTCCCTCAGCACTGACCCACCCACAATGCGGCGCTCCCTCAGCACCAACCCTCCCACATTGCGGCACTCATTGAGCACCGACGCACCCACAGTGCGGCGCTCCCTCAACACCAACCCTCCCACAGTGCGGTGCTCCCTCAGCACTGACCCTCCCACAGTGCGACGCTCCCTCAACACAAACCCTCTCACAGTGCGGCGCTCCCTCAGCACTGACCCTCCCACAGTGCGACGCTCCCTCAACACAAACCCTCTCACAGTGCGGCGCTCCCTCAGCACTGACCCTCTCACAGTGCAGCGCTCCCTCAGCTCTGACCCTCCCACAGTGCGGTGCTCCCTCAGCACTGACCCTCCCACAGTGCGGTGCTCCCTCAGCACTGACTCTCACTCAGTACGGCGCTCCCTCAGCACCGACCCTCTCACAGTGCGGCGCTACCTCAGCTCTGACCCTCCCACAGTGCGGCGCTCCCTCCGCACGCACCCTCCCACAGTGCGGTGCTCCCTCAGCACTGACCCCCCCAATAGTGCGGTGCTCCCTCAGCACTGACCCCCCCAACAGTGCGGTGCTCCCTCAGCACTGACCCTCGCACAGTACGGCGCTCCCTCGTAACTGAACCACCCACAGTGCGGTGCTCCCTCAGCACTGACCCTCCCGCAGTGCGGCACTCCCTCAGCACCGACCCTCCCACAGTACGGCGCTCCCTCAGCACTGACCCTCCCACAGCGCGGCATCCCTCAGCACTGACCCTCCCACAGTGCGGTGCTCCCTCAGCACTGACCCTCCCACAGTGCGGCGCTCCCTCAGCACCGACCCTCCCACAGTGCGGCGCTCCCTCAGCACTGACCCTCCCACAGTGCGGCGCTCCCTCCACACCGACACTCCCATAGTGCGGCGCTCCCTCAGCACTGACCCTCCCACAGTGCGGCGCTACCTCAGCACTGACCCTCCCAACAGTGCGGTGCTCCCTCAGCAGTGACCCTCGCACAGTACGGCGCTCCCTCGTAAACTGAACCACCCACAGTGCGGTGCTCCCTCAGCACTGACCCTCCCGCAGTGCGGAACTCCCTCAGCACCGACCCTCCCACAGTGCGGCGCTCCCTCAGCACTGACCCTCCCACAGCGCGGTGATCCCTCAGCACTGACCCTCCCACAGTGCGGTGCTCCCTCAGCACTGACCCTCCCACAGTGCGGCGCTCCCTCAGCACCGACCCTCCCACAGTGCGGCGCTCCCTCAGCACTGACCCTCCCACAGTGCGGCGCTCCCTCCACACCGACCCTCCCATAGTGCGGCGCTCCCTCAGCACTGACCCTCCCACAGTGCGGCGCTCCCTCAACACCGACCCTCCCATAGTGCGGCGCTCCCTCAGCACTGACCCTCCCACAGTGCGGTGCTCCCTCAGCACCGACCCTCCCACAGTGCGGCGCTCCCTCAGCACTGACCCTCCCACAGTGCAGTGCTCCCTCAGCACTGACCCTCCCACAGTGCGGTGCTCCCTCAGCACTCACCCTCCCACAGTGCGGTGCTCCCTCAGCAGTGACCCTCCCACAGTGCGGCGCTCCCACAGCACCGACCCTCCCACAGTGCGGCGCTCCCTCAGCACCGACCCTCCACAGTGCGGCGCTCCCTCAGCACTGACCCTCCCACAGTTCGGCGCTCCCTCAGCACTGACCCTCCCAGAGTGCGGAGTTCCCTCAGCACTGACCCTCCCACAGTGCGGCGCTCCCTCAGCACTGACCTTCCCACAGTGCGGCGCTCCCTCAGCACTGACCCTCCCACAGTGCGGCGCTCCCTCAGCACTGACCCTCCCACAGTGCGGCGCTCCCTCAACACCGACCCTCCCATAGTGCGGTGCTCCCTCAACACCGACCCTCCCCAGTGCGGTGCTCCCTCAGCACCGACCCACCCACAGTGCGGTGCTCCCACAGCACTGAACCCTCCCACAGTGCGGCGCTCCCTCAGCACTGACCCTCCCACAGTGCGGCGCTCCCTCAGCACCAACCCTCCCACATTGCGGCAGTCATTGAGCACCGACGCTCCCACAGTGCGGCGCTCCCTCAACACCAACCCTCCCACAGTGCGGTGCTCCCTCAGCACTGACCCTCCCACAGTGCGACGCTCCCTCAACAATAACCCTCTCACAGTGCGGTGCTCCATCAGCACTGACCCTCCCACAGTACGGCGCTGCCTCAGCACCGACCCTCTCACAGTGCGGCGCTCCCTCAGCTCTGACCCTCCCACAGTGCGGCGCTCCCTCAGCACTGACCCTCCCACAGTGTGGCGGTCCCTCAGCACTGACCCCCCAACAGTGCGGCGCTCCCTCAGCACTGACCCTCCCACAGTGCGGCGCTCCCTCAGTACTGACCCTCCCACAGTGCGGCGCTCCCTCAGCACTGATGCTCCCACAGTGCGGCGCTCTCTCAGCACTGGACCCTCCCACAGTGCGGCGCTCTCTCAGCACTGACCCTCCCACAGTGTGGCGCTCCCTCAGCACTGACCCTTCCGCAGTGCGGCACTCCCTCAGCACTGCGAATCCAGCATAAACCACCCTTATTCAGATACACATCAAGATCTCCACAGAGCCCAGAGTAACTAACATTGTAAAAACACTCACCGCCATGGTGCCCCCTGGGCTCAACGCCAAAACCTGGTTAAAATAAAAGATTGAAATAAAACATTATTAAAACCTGTTCCAGGAACGAACTTATCCTGGAGACAAACTCCCACAGTGCGGCGCTCCCTCACCACTGACCCTCCCACAGTGCGACACTCCCTCAGCACTGACCCTTCCACAGTGCGGCGCTCCCTCAGCACTGACCCTCCCACAGTGCGGCGCTCCCTCAGCACCGACCCTCCCACAGTACGGCGCTCCCTCAGCACTGACCCTCCCTTAGTGTGGCGCTCCCTCAGCACCGAACCTCTCACAGTGCAGTGCTCCCCCAGCACTGACGATCCCACAGTGTGGCGCTCCCTCTGCACTGACCCTCCCACAGTGCGGCGCTCCCTCTGCACTGACCCTCCCACAGTGCAGCGCTCCCTCAGCACCGACCCTCTCACGGTGCGGCACTCCCTCAGCACTGACCCTCCGACAGTGCAGCACTCCCTCAGCACTGACCCTCCGACAGTGCGGCGCTCCCTCAGCACTGACCCTCCCACACTGCGGCGCTCCCTCAGCACTGACCCGCCCACAGTGCGGCGCTCCCTCAGCACTGACCCTCCCACAGTGCGGCGCTCCCTCAGCACTGACCCACCCACAGTGCGGCACTGCCTCAGCACTGACCCTCCCACAGTGCGACGCTCCCTCAGCACTGACCCTCCCACAGTACGGCGCTCCCACAGCACTGACCCTCCCACAGTGCGGCGCTCCGTCAGCACCGACCCTCCCACAGTGCAGCGCTCCCTTAGCACTGACCCTCCCACAGTGCGGCGCCCCTCAGCACTGACCTCCCCACAGTGCGGCGCTCCCTCAGCACCGACCCTCTCACAGTGCAGTGCTCCCCCAGCACTGACCCTCCCACAGTGCGGTGCTCCCTCAGCACTGACGATCCCACAGTGTGGCGCTCCCTCTGCACTGACCCTCCACAGTGCGGCGCTCCCTCTGCACTGACCCTCCCAAAGTGCAGCGCTCCCTCAGCACCGACCCTCTCACAGTGCGGCACTCCCTCAGCACTGACCCTCCAACAGTGCAGCACTCCCTCAGCACTGACCCTCCCACAGTGCAGCGCTCCCTCAGCACCGACCCTCCCACAGTGCGGTGCTCCCTCAGCACTGACCCTCCCACAGTGCGGCGCTCCCTCAGCACTGACTCTCTCACAGTGCGGAGCTCCCTCGGCACTGACCCTCCCACAGTGCGGCGCTCCCTCAGCACCGACCCTCCCACAGTGCGGCGCTCCCTCAGCATCGACCCACCCACAGTGCGGCGCTCCCTCAGCACTGACCCTCCCACAGTGCGGCGCTCCCTCAGCACCAACCCACCCACAGTGCGGCGCTCCTCAGAACTGACCCTCCCACCGTGCGGCGCTCCCTCAGCACTGACCCTCCCACAGTGCGGCGCTCCCACAGCACCGACCCTCCCATAGTGCGGGACTCCCTCAGCACTGACCCTCCCACAGTGCGGCGCTCCCTCAGCACTGACCCTCCCACAGTGCGGTGCTCCCTCAGCACTGACCCTCCCGCAGTGCTGCGCTCCCTCAGCACTGACCCTCCCACAGTGCGGCGCTCCCTCAGCACTGACCCTCCCACAGTGCTGCGCTCCCTCAGCACTGACCCTCCCACAGTGCGGCGCTCCCTCAGCACTGACCCCCCCACATGCGGCGCTCCCTCAGCACTGACCCTCCCACAGTGCGGCGCTCCCTCAGCATTGACCCTCCCACAGTGCGGCACTCCCTCAGCACTGACCCCCCCAACAGAGCGGTGCTCCCTCAGCACTGACCCTCCCACAGTGCGGCACTCCCTCACCACCGACCCTCCCACAGTGCGGCGCTCCCTCAGCACTGACCCTCCCACAGCGCGGTGATCCCTCAGCACTGACCCTCCCACAGTGCGGTGCTCCCTCAGCACTGACCCTCCCACAGTGCGGCGCTCCCTCAGCACCGACCCTCCCACAGTGCGGCGCTCCCTCCACACCGACCCTCCCATAGTGCGGTGCTCCCTCAGCACTGACCCTCCCACAGTGCGGCGCTCCCTCAACACCCACCCTCCCATAGTGCGGCGCTCCCCTCAGCACCGACCCTCCCACAGTGCGGCGCTCCCTCAGCACCGACCCACCCACAGTGCGGCGCTCCCTCAGCACTGACCCCACCCACAATGCGGCGCTCCCTCAGCACCAACCCTCCCACATTGCGGCACTCATTGAGCACCGACGCACCCACAGTGCGGCGCTCCCTCAACACCAACCTCCCACAGTGCGGTGCTCCCTCAGCACTGACCCTCTCACAGTGCGACGCTCCCTCAACACAAACCCTCTCCAGGGCGGCGCTCCCTCAGCACTGACCCTCCACAGTGCGACGCTCCCTCAACACAAACCCTCTCACAGTGCGGCGTTCCCACAGCACTGACCCTCTCACAGTGCAGCGCTCCCTCAGCTCTGACCCTCCCACAGTGCGGTGCTCCGTCAGCACTGACCCTCCCACAGTGCGGTGCTCCCTCAGCACGGACTCTCACTCAGTACGGCGCTCCCTCAGCACCGACCCTCTCACAGTGCGGCGCTCCCTCAGCTCTGACCCTCCCACAGTGCGGCGCTCCCTCTGCACTGACCCTCCCACAGTGCGGCGCTCCCTCCGCACGCACCCTCCCCCAGTGCGGTGCTCCCTCAGCACTGACCCCCCCAATAGTGCGGTGCTCCCTCAGCACTGACCCTCCCAACAGTGCGGTGCTCCCTCAGCACTGACCCTCGCACAGTACGGCGCTCCCTCGTAACTGAACCACCACAGTGCGGTGCTCCCTCAGCACTGACCCTCCCGCAGTGCGGCACTCCCTCAGCACCGACCCTCCCACCAGTGCGGCGCTCCCTCAGCACTGACCCTCCCACAGTGCGGTGATCCCTCAGCACTGACCCTCCCACAGTGCGGTGCTCCACAGCACTGACCCTCCCACAGTGCGGCGCTCCCCTCAGCACCGACCCTCCCACAGTGCGGCGCTCCCTCAGCACTGACCCTCCCACAGTGCGGCGCTCCCTCCACACCGACACTCCCATAGTGCGGCGCTCCCTCAGCACTGACCCTCCCACAGTGCGGCGCTACCTCAGCACTGACCCTCCCAACAGTGCGGTGCTCCCTCAGCAGTGACCCTCGCACAGTACGGCGCTCCCTCGTAACTGAACCACCCACAGTGCGGTGCTCCCTCAGCACTGACCCTCCCGCAGTGCGGCACTCCCTCAGCACCGACCCTCCCACAGTGCGGCGCTCCCTCAGCACTGACCCTCCCACAGCGCGGTGATTCCTCAGCACTGACCCTCCCACAGTGCGGCGCTCCCTCAGCACTGACCCTCCCACAGTGCGGCGCTCCCTCAACACCGACCCTCCCATAGTGCGGCGCTCCCTCAGCACTGACCCTCCCACAGTGCGGCGCTCCCTCAACACCGACCCTCCCATAGTGCGGCGCTCCCTCAGCACTGACCCTCCCACAGTGCGGTGCTCCCTCAGCACCGACCCTCCCACAGTGCGGCGCTCCCTCAGCACTGACCCTCCCACAGTGCAGTGCTCCCTCAGCACTGACCTCCCACAGTGCGGTGCTCCCTCAGCACTCACCCTCCCACAGTGCGGTGCTCCCTCAGCAGTGACCCTCCCACAGTGCGGCGCTCCCACAGCACCGACCCTCCCACAGTGCGGCGCTCCTTCAGCACCGACCCTCCCACAGTGCGGCGCTCCCTCAGCACTGACCCTCCCACAGTGCGGCGCTCCCTCAGCACTGACCCTCCCACAGTGCGGAGTTCCCTCAGCACTGACCCTCCCACAGTGCGGCGCTCCCTCAGCACTGACCTTCCCACAGTGCGGCGCTCCCTCAGCACTGACCCTCCCACAGTGCGGCGCTCCCTCAGCACTGACCCTCAGACAGTGCGGCGCTCCCTCAACACCGACCCTCCCATACTGCGGTGCTCCCCCAACACCGACCCTCCCACAGTGCGGCGCTCCCTCAGCTCTGACCCTCCCACAGTGCGGCGCTCCCTCTGCACTGACCCTCCCACAGTGCGGCGCTCCCTCCGCACGCACCCTCCCACAGTGCGGTGCTCCCTCAGCACTGACCCCCCAATAGTGCGGTGCTCCCTCAGCACTGACCCCCCAACAGTGCGGTGCTCCCTCAGCACTGACCCTCGCACAGTACGGCGCTCCCTCGTAACTGAACCACCCACAGTGCGGTGCTCCCTCAGCACTGACCCTCCCGCAGTGCGGCACTCCCTCAGCACCGACCCTCCCACAGTGCGGCGCTCCCTCAGCACTGACCCTCCCACAGTGCGGTGATCCCTCAGCACTGACCCTCCCACAGTGCGGTGCTCCACAGCACTGACCCTCCCACAGTGCGGCGCTCCCTCAGCACCGACCCTCCCACAGTGCGGCGCTCCCTCAGCACTGACCCTCCCACAGTGCGGCGCTCCCTCCACACCGACACTCCCATAGTGCGGCGCTCCCTCAGCACTGACCCTCCCACAGTGCGGCGCTACCTCAGCACTGACCCTCCCAACAGTGCGGTGCTCCCTCAGCAGTGACCCTCGCACAGTACGGCGCTCCCTCGTAACTGAACCACCCACAGTGCGGTGCTCCCTCAGCACTGACCCTCCCGCAGTGCGGCACTCCCTCAGCACCGACCCTCCCACAGTGCGGCGCTCCCTCAGCACTGACCCTCCCACAGCGCGGTGATTCCTCAGCACTGACCCTCCCACAGTGCGGCGCTCCCTCAGCACTGACCCTCCCACAGTGCGGCGCTCCCTCAACACCGACCCTCCCATAGTGCGGCGCTCCCTCAGCACTGACCCTCCCACAGTGCGGTGCTCCCTCAGCACCGACCCTCCCACAGTGCGGCGCTCCCTCAGCACTGACCCTCCCACAGTGCAGTGCTCCCTCAGCACTGACCCTCCCACAGTGCGGTGCTCCCTCAGCACTCACCCTCCCACAGTGCGGTGCTCCCTCAGCACTGACCCTCCCGCAGTGCGGCACTCCCTCAGCACCGACCCTCCCACAGTGCGGCGCTCCCTCAGCACTGACCCTCCCACAGCGCGGTGATTCCTCAGCACTGACCCTCCCACAGTGCGGCGCTCCCTCAGCACTGACCCTCCCACAGTGCGGCGCTCCCTCAACACCGACCCTCCCATAGTGCGGCGCTCCCTCAGCACTGACCCTCCCACAGTGCGGCGCTCCCTCAACACCGACCCTCCCATAGTGCGGCGCTCCCTCAGCACTGACCCTCCCACAGTGCGGTGCTCCCTCAGCACCGACCCTCCCACAGTGCGGCGCTCCCTCAGCACTGACCCTCCCACAGTGCAGTGCTCCCTCAGCACTGACCCTCCCACAGTGCGGTGCTCCCTCAGCACTCACCCTCCCACAGTGCGGTGCTCCCTCAGCAGTGACCCTCCCACAGTGCGGCGCTCCCACAGCACCGACCCTCCCACAGTGCGGCGCTCCTTCAGCACCGACCCTCCCACAGTGCGGCGCTCCCTCAGCACTGACCCTCCCACAGTGCGGCGCTCCCTCAGCACTGACCCTCCCACCGTGCGGAGTTCCCTCAGCACTGACCCTCCCACAGTGCGGCGCTCCCTCAGCACTGACCTTCCCACAGTGCGGCGCTCCCTCAGCACTGACCCTCCCACAGTGCGGCGCTCCCTCAGCACTGACCCTCAGACAGTGCGGCGCTCCCTCAACACCGACCCTCCCATACTGCGGTGCTCCCCCAACACCGACCCTCCCACAGTGCTGCGCTCCCTCAGCACCGACCCACCCACAGTGCGGTGCTCCCTCAGCACTGACCCTCCCACAGTGCGGCGCTCCCTCAGCACTGACCCTCTGACAGTGCGGCGCTCCCTCAGCTCTGACCCTCCCACAGTGCGGTGCTCCCTCAGCACTGACTCTCACTCAGTACGGCGCTGCCTCAGCACCGACCCTCTCACAGTGCGGCGCTCCCTCAGCTCTGACCCTCCCACAGTGCGGCGCTCCCTCAGCACTGACCCTCCCACAGTGTGGCGGTCCCTCAGCACTGACCCCCCCAACAGTGCGGCGCTCCCTCAGCACTGACCCTCCCACAGTGCGGCGCTCCCTCAGTACTGATGCTCCCACAGTGCGGCGCTCCCCCAGCACTGATGCTCCCACAGTGCGGCGCTCTCTCAGCACTGACCCTCCCACAGTGTGGCGCTCCCTCAGCAAAGACCCTTCCGCAGTGCGGCACTCCCTCAGCACTGCGAATCCAGCATAAACCACCCTTATTCAGATACACATCAAGATCTCCACAGAGCCCAGAGTAACTAACATTGTAAAAACACTCACCGCCATGGTGCCCCCTGGGCTCAACGCCAAAACCTGGTTAAAATAAAACATTCAAATAAAACATTATTAAAACCTGTTCCAGGAACGAACTTATCCTGGAGACAAACTCCCACAGTGCGGCGCTCCCTCACCACTGACCCTCCCACAGTGTGACACTCCCTCAGCACTGACCCTCCCACAGTGCGGCGCTCCCTCAGCACTGACCCTCCCACAGTGCAGCGCTCCCTCAGCACTGACCCTTCCGCAGTGCGGCGCTCCCTCAGCACTGACCCTCCCACAGTGCGGCGCTCCCTCAGCACCGAACCTCTCACAGTGCAGTGCTCCCCCCAGCACTGACGATCCCACTGTGTGGCTCTCCCTCTGCACTGACCCTCCCACAGTGCGGCACTCACTCAGCACTGACCCTCCCACAGTGCAGCACTCCCTCAGCACTGACCCTCCGACAGTGCAGCGCTCCCTCAGCACTGACCCTCCCACAATGCGGCGCTCCCTCAGCACTGACCCTCCCACAGTGCGGCGCACCCCTCAGCACTGACCCACCCACAGTGCGGCGCTCCCTCAGCACTGACCCTCCCACAGTGCGGCGCTCCCTCAGCACTGACCCACCCACAGTGCGGCGCTCCCTCAGCACTGACCCTCCCACAGTGCGGCGCTCCCTCAGCACTGACCCTCCCACAGTGCGGCGCTCCCTCAGCACTGACCCACCCACAGTGCGGCGCTCCCTCAGCATGACCCTCCCACAGTGCGGCGCTCCCTCAGCACTGACCCTCCCACAGTGCGGCGCTCCCTCAGCACTGACCCTCCCACAGTGCGACGCTCCCTCAGAACTGACCCTCCCACAGTACGGCGCTCCCACAGCACTGACCCTCCCACAGTGCGGCGCTCCGTCAGCTCCGACCCTCCCACAGTGCGGCGCTCCCTCAGCACTGACCCTCCCACAGTGCGGCGCTCCCTTAGCACTGACCATTTCACAGTGCAGCGCTCCCTTAGCACTGACCCTCCCACAGTGCGGCGCCCCCTCAGCACTGACCTTCCCACAGTGCGGCGCTCCCTCAGCACCGACCCTCTCACAGTGCAGTGCTCCCCCAGCACTGACCATCCCACAGTGTGGCGCTCCCTCTGCACTGACCCTCCCACAGTGCGGCGCTCCCTCTGCACTGACGCTCCCAAAGTGCAGCGCTCCCTCAGCACCGACCCTCTCACAGTGCGGCACTCCCTCAGCACTGACCCTCCAACAGTGCAGCACTCCCTCAGCACTGACCCTCCCACAGTGCAGCGCTCCCTCAGCACCGACCCTCTCACAGTGCGGCGCTCCCTCAGCACTGACCCTCCCACAGTGCGGCGCTCCCTCAGCACTGACCCTCCCACAGTGCGGCGCTCCCTCAGCACTGACTCTCTCACAGTGCGGAGCTCCCTCGGCACTGACCCTCCCACAGTGCGGCGCTCCCTCAGCACTGACCCTCCCACAGTGCGGAGCTCCCTCGGCACTGACCCTCCCACAGTGCGGCGCTCCCTCAGCACCGACCCTCCCACAGTGCGGCGCTCCCTCAGCATCGACCCACCCACAGTGCGGCGCTCCCTCAGCACTGACCCTCCCACAGTGCGGCGCTCCCTCAGCACCAACCCACCCACAGTGCGGCGCTCCCTCAGAACTGACCCTCCCACCGTGCGGCGCTCCCTCAGCACTGACCCTCCCACAGTGCGGCGCTCCCACAGCACCGACCCTCCCATAGTGCGGGACTCCCTCAGCACTGACCCTCCCACAGTGCGGCGCTCCCTCAGCACTGACCCACCCACAGTGCGGCGCTCCCTCAGCACTGACCCTCCCACAGTGCGGTGCTCCCTCAGCACTGACCCTCCCGCAGTGCTGCGCTCCCTCAGCACTGACCCTCCCACAGTGCGGCGCTCCCTCAGCACTGACCCTCCCACAGTGCTGCGCTCCCTCAGCACTGACCCTCCCACAGTGCGGCGCTCCCTCAGCACTGACCCCCCAACACGCGGCGCTCCCTCAGCACTGACCCTCCCACAGTGCGGCGCTCCCTCAGCATTGACCCTCCCACAGTGCGGCACTCCCTCAGCACTGACCCCCCCAACAGAGCGGTGCTCCCTCAGCACTGACCCTCCCACAGTGCGGCACTCCCTCAGCACCGACCCTCCCACAGTGCGGCGCTCCCTCAGCACTGACCCTCCCACAGCGCGGTGATCCCTCAGCACTGACACTCCCACAGTGCGGTGCTCCCTCAGCACTGACCCTCCCACAGTGCGGCGCTCCCTCAGCACCAACCCTCCCACAGTGCGGCGCTCCCTCAGCACTGACCCTCCCACAGTGCGGCGCTCCCTCCACACCGACCCTCCCATAGTGCGGCGCTCCCTCAGCACTGACCCTCCCACAGTGCTGCGCTCCCTCAACACCCACCCTCCCATAGTGCGGCGCTCCCTCAGCACTGACCCTCCCACAGTGCGGCGCTCCCTCAGCACTGACCTTCCCACAGTGCGGCGCTCCCTCAGCACTGACCCTCCCACAGTGCGGCGCTCCCTCAGCACTGACCCTCCCACAGTGCGGCGCTCCCTCAGCACTGACCCTCCCACAGTGCGGCGCTCCCTTAGCACTGACCATTTCACAGTGCAGCGCTCCCTTAGCACTGACCCTCCCACAGTGCGGCGCCCCCTCAGCACTGACCTTCCCACAGTGCGGCGCTCCCTCAGCACCGACCCTCTCACAGTGCAGTGCTCCCCCAGCACTGACCATCCCACAGTGTGGCGCTCCCTCTGCACTGACCCTCCCACAGTGCGGCGCTCCCTCTGCACTGACCCTCCCAAAGTGCAGCGCTCCCTCAGCACCGACCCTCTCACAGTGCGGCACTCCCTCAGCACTGACCCTCCAACAGTGCAGCACTCCCTCAGCACTGACCCTCCCACAGTGCAGCGCTCCCTCAGCACCGACCCTCTCACAGTGCGGCGCTCCCTCAGCACTGACCCTCCCACAGTGCGGCGCTCCCTCAGCACTGACCCTCCCACAGTGCGGCGCTCCCTCAGCAGTGACTCTCTCACAGTGCGGAGCTCCCTCGGCACTGACCCTCCCACAAAGCGGCGCTCCCTCAGCACTGACCCTCCCACAGTGCGGAGCTCCCTCGGCACTGACCCTCCCACAGTGCGGCGCTCCCCCAGCACCGACCCTCCCACAGTGCGGCGCTCCCTCAGCATCGACCCACCCACAGTGCGGCGCTCCCTCAGCACTGACCCTCCCACAGTGCGGCGCTCCCTCAGCACCAACCCACCCACAGTGCGGCGCTCCCTCAGAACTGACCCTCCCACCTTGCGGCGCTCCGTCAGCACTGACCCTCCCACAGTGCGGCGCTCCCTCAGCACCGACCCACCCACAGTGCGGCGCTCCCTCAGCACTGACCCTCCCACAGTGCGGTGCTCCCTCAGCACTGACCCTCCCACAGTGCGGTGCTCCCTCAGCACTGACCCTCCCGCAGTCCTGCGCTCCCTCAGCACTGACCCTCCCACAGTGCGCCGCTCCCTCAGCACTGACCCTCCCACAGTGCTGCGCTCCCTCAGCACTGACCCTCCCACAGTGCGGCGCTCCCTCAGCACTGACCCCCCCACACGCGGCGCTCCCTCAGCACTGACCCTCCCACAGTGCGGCGCTCCCTCAGCATTGGCCCTCCCACAGTGCGGCACTCCCTCAGCACTGACCCCCCCACAGAGCGGTGCTCCCTCAGCACTGACCCTCCCACAGTGCGGTGCTCCCTCGGCACTGATCCTCCCACAATGCGGCGCTCCCTCAGACCGACCCTCCCACAGTGCGGTGCTCCCTCAGCACGGACCCTCCCACAGTGCAGCGCTCCCACAGCAGTGACCCTCCCACAGTGCCGCACTCCCTCAGAACTGACCCTCCCCCAGTGCGGCGCTCCCACAGCAGTGACCCTCCCACAGTGCGGCGCTCCCTCAGCACTGACCCTCCCACAGTGCGGCGCTCCCTCAGCACCGACCGTCCCACAGTGCGGCGCTCCCTCAGCACTGACACTCCCACAGTGCGGTGCTCCCTCAGCACTGACCCTCCCACAGTGCGGCGCTCCCTCAGCACTGACCCTCCCACAGTGCGGCGCTCCCTCAGCACTGACCCTCCCACAGTGCGGGACTCCCTCAGCTCCGACCCTCCCACAGTGCGGCGTTCCCACAGCACTGACCCTCCCTCAGTGCGGAGCTCCCTCGGCACTGACCCTCCCACAGTGCGGCATTCCCTCAGCACCGACCCTCCCACAGTGCGGCGCTCCCTCAGCATCGACCCACCCACAGTGCGGCGCTCCCTCAGCACTGACCCACCCACAGTGCGGCACTCCCTCAGCACTGACCCTCCCACAGTGCGGCGCTCCCTCAGCACTGACCCACCCACAGTGCGGCGCTCCCTCAGCACCAACCCACCCACAGTGCGGCGCTCCCTCAGAACTGACCCTCCCACAGTGCGGCGCTCCCTCAGCACTGACCCTCCCACAGTGCGGCGCTCCCACAGCACTGACCCTCCAATAGTGCGGGACTCCCTCAGCACCGACCCTCCCACAGTGCGGCGCTCCCTCAGCACTGACCCTCACACAGTGCGGCGCTCCCTCAGCACCGACCCACCCACAGTGTGGCGCTCCCTCAGCACTGACCCTCCCACAGTGCGGCGCTCCCTCAGCACTGACCCTCCCACAGTGCGGCGCTCCCTCAGCACTGACCCTCCCACAGTGCGGCACTCCCTCAGCCCTGACCCTCCCACAGTGCGGCGCTCCCTCAGCACTGACCCTCCCACAGTGCGGCACTCTCTCAGCACTGACCCTCCCACAGTGCGGCGCTCCTCAGCACTGACCCTCTCACAGTGCGGCGCTCCCTCGACACTGACCCTCCCACAGTGCGGCGCTCTCTCAGCACTGACCCTCCCACAGTGCGGCGCTCCTCAGCACTGACCCTCTCACAGTGCGGCGCTCCCTCGACACTGACCCTCCCACAGAGCGGCACTCCCTCAGCACTGACCCTCTCACAGTGCGGCGCTCCCTCGACACTGACCCTCCCACAGTGTGGCACTCCCTCAGCACTGAACCTCCCACAGTGTGGCACTCCCTCAGCACTGACCCTCCCACAGTGCGGCACTCCCTCAGCACTGACCCTCCCACAGTGCGGAGCTCCCTCGGCACTGACCCTCCCACAGTGCGGCGCTCCCACAGCACTGACCCTCCCACAGTGCGGAGCTCCATCGGCACTGACCCTCCCAAAGTGCGGCGTTCCCTCAGCACCGACCCTCCCACAGTGCGGCGCTCCCTCAGCATCGACCCACCCACATTGCGGCGCTCCCTCAGCACTGACCCACCCACAGTGCGGTGCTCCCTCAGCACTGACCCACCCACAGTGCGGCGCTCCCCCAGAACTGACCCTCCCACAGTGCGGCGCTCCCTCAGCACTGACCCTCCCACAGTGCGGCGCTCCCTCAGCACTGACCCTCCCACAGTGCGGTGCTCCCTCAGCACTGACACTCCCACAGTGCGGCGCTCCCTCAGCACTGACCCTCCCACAGTGCGGCGCTCCCTCAGCACTGACCCTCCCACAGTGCGGGACTCCCTCAGCTCTGACCCTCCCACAGTGCGGCGTTCCCACAGCACTGACCCTCCCTCAGTGCGGAGCTCCCTCGGCACTGACCCTCCCACAGTGCGGCATTCCCTCAGCACCGACCCTCCCACAGTGCGGCGCTCCCTCAGCATCGACCCACCCACAGTGCGGCGCTCCCTCAGCACTGACCCACCCACAGTGCGGCACTCCCTCAGCACTGACCCTCCCCCAGTGCGGCGCTCCCACAGCACTGACCCTCCCACAGTGCGGCGCTCCCAGGAATGACCCACCCACAGTGCGGCGCTCCCTCAGAACTGACCCTCCCACAGTGCGGCGCTCCCTCAGCACTGACCCTCCCACAGTGCGGCGCTCCCACAGCACTGACCCTCCAATAGTGCGGGACTCCCTCAGCACCGACCCTCCCACAGTGCGGCGCTCCCTCAGCACCGACCCTCACACAGTGCGGCGCTCCCTCAGCACCGACCCACCCACAGTGTGGCGCTCCCTCAGCACTGACCCTCCCACAGTGCGGCGCTCCCTCAGCACTGACCCTCCCACAGTGCGGCGCTCCCTCAGCACTGACCCTCCCACAGTGCGGCACTCCCTCAGCCCTGACCCTCCCACAGTGCGGCGCTCCCTCAGCACTGACCCTCCCACAGTGCGGCACTCTCTCAGCACTGACCCTCCCCCAGTGCGGCGCTCCCACAGCACTGACCCTCCCACAGTGCGGCGCTCCCAGGAATGACCCTCCCACAGTGCGGCGCTCCCTCAGCACTGACCCTCCCACAGTGCGGCGCTCCCTCAGCACCGACACACCCACAGTGTAGCGCTCCCTCAGCAACAACCCACCCACAGTGCGGCGCTCCCTCAGCACTGACCCTCACACAGTGCGGCGGTCCCTCAGCACCGACCCTCCCACAGTGCGGCACTCCCTCAGCATCGACCCACACGCAGTGCGGCGCTCCCTCAGCACTGACCCTCACACAATGCGGCGCTCCCTCAGCACTGACCCTCCCACAGTGCGGTGCTCCCTCAGCACTGACCCTCCCACAGTGCGGTGCTCCCTCAGCACTGACCCTCCCACAGTGCGGTGCTCCCTCAGCACTGACCCTCCCGCAGTGGAGCGCTCCCTCAGCACTGACCCTCCCACAGTGCGGCGCTCCCTCATCACTGACCCTCCCACAGTGCGGCGCTCCCTCAGCACTGACCCTCCCACAGTGCGGTGCTCCCTCAGCACTGACCCTCCCATAGTGCGGCGCTCCCTCAGCACTGACCCTCCCACAGTGCGGCGCTCCCTCAGCACTGACCCTCCCACAGTGCAGCGCTCCCTCTGCACTGACCCTCCCACAGTGCGGTGCTCCCTCAGCACTGTCCCTCCCACAGTGCGGCGCTCCCTCAGCACTGACCCTCCCACAGTGCGGCGCTCCCTCAGCACTGACCCTCCCACAGTGCGGCGCTCCCTCAGCACTGACCCTCCCACAGTGCGGTTCTCCCTCAGCACTGACCCCCTAACAGTGCGGCGCTCCGTCAGCACTGACCCTCCCACAGTGCGACTCACCCACAGATGAATTGAGGTGTGATAATGATCCAATCAAACAGAGCAACATCAAACGGAACCGGAAAATCCTGCAGGAATAAAACACAGAAAATATCTATTCCCAAATAAACAATGTCTTTGCGAAGAAGGAAAACTGTCCCATCAAACACTCCCAGGACTGGTACAGCACGGGGTTAGAACATAGAACATCGAACATTACAGCGCAGAACAGGCCCTTCGGCCCACGATGTTGCGCCGACCAGTTAAAAAAAAACAACAACAATGACCCACTAACCTAAACCAATCCCTTTTTGTCCATAAACCTGTCCACAGACCTCTTAACCGCCCCCAAACTAGGCGCATTTACAACTGCAGCAGGCAGGGCATTCCAATCCCTCACCACCCTCTGGGTAAAGAACCTACCCCTGACATCTGTCCTATAACTACCCCCCCTTAGTTTAAAGCCATGCCCCCTCGTGCTAGATTTTTCCATCAGAGGGAAAAGGCTATCACTATCCACCCTATCTAAACCTCTAATCATCTTATATGTTTCAATAAGATCCCCTCTTAGCCGCCTTCTTTCCAGCGAAAACAACCCCTAATCCCTCAGCCTCTCCTCATAGGATCTCCCCTCCATACCAGGCAACATCCTTGTAAACCTCCTCTGCACCCTCTCCAAAGCCTCCACATCCTTCCTGTAATGTGGGGACCAGAACTGCACACAATACTCCAAGTGCGGCCGCACCAGAGTTGTGTACAGTTGCAACATAACGCTACGACTCCTAAATTCAATCCCCCTACCAATAAACGCCAAGACACTGTACGCCTTCTTAACAACCTTATCTACTTGACTCCCAACTTTCAGGGATCTATGTACACATACACCTAGATCCCTCTGCTCCTCCACACTATTCAAAGTCTTCCCGTTAGCCCTATACTCAACACATCTGTTGAATTACCTCACATTTCTATGCATTAAACTCCATCCGCCACCTCCCGGCCCAGCTCTGCAACCTGTCTAAGTCTTCCTGCAAACTATGACACCCTTCCTCACTATCTACCACACCTCCGACTTTGGTGTCATCAGCAAATTTACTGATCCACCCAACTATACCCTCATCCAGATCATTAATAAAAATCACAAACAGCAGTGGCCCCAACACAGATCCCTGAGGCACACCACTTGTAACCGAACTCCATGATGAATATTTACCGTCAACCACTACCCTCTGTCTCCTATCCGCTAGCCAATTCCTAATCCAGTTCCCGAGATCACCCCCAATCCCATACATCTGCATTTTGTGCAGAAGCCTACCATGGTGAACCTTATCAAACGTCTTACTAAAATCCATATACACCACGTCCACTGCCTTACCCCCATCCACCTCTTTGGTCACTTTCTCAAAAAACTCAATAAGGTTAGTAAGGCACGACCTACCCGCCACAAAACCATGCTGACTATCTCCAATCAACTCATTACTCTCCAAATAACTATAAATCCTATCCCTAATAATTTTTTCCAAAACCTTGCCCACAACAGAAGTAAGACTCACCGGTCTATAATTCCCGGGGAAGTCTCTGTTCCCCTTCTTAAACAGTGGGACAACATTCGCTAACCTCTAATCATCTGGTACTATACCAGAGGCCAACGACGACCTGAAGATCAGAGCCAGAGGCTCTGCAATCACTTCTCTTGCCTCCCAGAGAATCCTGGGGTAAATCCCATCCGGACCAGGGGACTTATCTATTTTCAGACCCTCCAGAATATCCAGCACATCCTCCTTATCAACTGTAACACTGTCAATTCTACTCCCCTGCAACCCAGTGTCCTCCTCAGCTATATCCATGTCCCCCTGCGTGAACACCGAAGAGAAATATTGGTTCAATGCTTCACCAATCTCCTCCGGTTCCACACATAACTTCCCTCTGCCGTCTATAACTGGCCCTAACCTTGCCCTAACCAACCTTCTGTTCTTGACATACCTATAGAACGCCTTAGGATTCTCCTTAACCCTATCAGCCAAAGTCTTCTCATGTCCTCTTTTAGCCCTTCTTAGCTCGCTCTTCAACTCCCTCCTAGCCAATCTAAAGCTCTCTAGTGCACTATCCGAGTGCTCACGTCTCATCCGAACATAAGCCTCCTTTTTCTTTTTAACCAACGAATCAACTTTTTTAGTGCACCACAGTTCCCTAGCCCTACCAATTCCACCTTGCCTGACAGGGACATACCAATCACAGACTCGCAGTAGCTGCTCCTTGAAAAATACAGATACAGAGTAAATCTCCCTCTACACTGTCCCCCAACGAACACTCCCAGGACAGGTACAGCACGGGGTTAGATACAGAGTAAAGCTCCCTCTACACTATCCCCCCCATCAAACACTCCCAGGACAGGTACAGCACGGGGTTAGATACAGAGTAAAACTCCCTCGACACAGTCCCCATCAAACACTCCCAGGACAGGTACAGCACGGGGTTAGAGACAGAGTAAAGCTCCCTCTCCACTGTCCCCCCATCAAACGCTCCCAGGACAGGTACAGCAAAGGGTTAGATACAGAGTAAATCTCCCTCTACACTATCCCCCCATCAAACACTCCCAGGACAGGTACAGCACGGGGTTAGATACAGAGTAAAGCTCCCTCTACACTGGCCCCCCATCAAACACTCCCAGGACAGGTACAGCATGGGGTTAGATACAGAGTAAAGCTCCCACTACACTGTCCCCCCATCAAACACTCCCAGGACAGGTAGAGCACGGGGTTAGATACAGAGTAAATCTTCCCTTGCCCGGGGTTCTCACCCCATGTTGAGACTGTGTCTGGGCGTCCGCGGGCAATCGGAGCTGTTCTTGGAGGAGACGGGTGTCCTCTCGGCTTGGTGTTTTGCAATTGCTCTCTCTGCGCAGATCCCGCTGCTTTTCACCCTCTCTCCCTCTTGTGACCCCTCCCCACTGCCCAGATCTGGAACTTTCCATTGAGTTAGTGACTGCAGAGTCAGCGACTGGCCAGTCTCCACCCCACGCCCCCGCCGCCCTCCTCCACTCTCTTTCCCGTCTCCAGCCCTCCCCTTCCCGCATCTGCCATCCCGTGCTGTACCTGTCCTGGGAGTGTTTGATGGGGGACAGTGTAGAGGGAGCTTTACTCTGTATCTAACCCCGTGCTGTACCCCTTATCTCCCGAACCTTCCCCCACTGAACTCACCAGAGGCAAACAGTTCAGTATCGACAGATAAATCTGTAAAATCGGGAAGCAGTTGCTAAGGCACTTGGGTAGAATTTTTTTTTGAACTTTACTATAAATTAGAGCGGTGAGGAATCCCGGTACTCTACATAGGTAGAGTGTCCCACCCTCCCCCCTCCTCTAACCTCAAAAAGAGAGAGAGAGAGAGAGAGTGGCTCTGACTGAGAGCAGGGAAGTTTGTTTTTGTTTTGGAGTGTGCTGTAAGGGCTTTGGCTCACAGGGCCACAGAGATAAGGGTGAGGCAAGTTCAGTTATCAGTTTTTTTTTACTTTTTCCTCTGGGTTACTGAAAAAGGGCAAGTGTGGGTGTGAGGCCAGTGTGTTGTTGGCAGTGCAACATGTGGGAGGTCTTGGAAGCTCCTGGTCCCCCAGACACCCACACCTGTGCTCGGTGTGTGGAGTTCCTGTCCCTACGGAACCAGGTTAAGGAGCTGCGAAGGCAGCTCGAGGACCCTCGGCTCATTCGGGAGAGAGAACGAGGAGATAACTGACGGGAGCGACCGGCAAGTGGTCACACCGGGGCAACAGGAAGAAGGCAGGTGGGTAACTATCAGGAAGGGGAAACCTCAGGTGATGGAGAGCACGCCGGTGGATGTCCCCCTTTCAAAATAAGTACTCCTGCCTGAGTACTACTGGGGGTGGGGTTGGGGGGGACAGCTCATCCGAGGGGAGGAAGTGGTGGCCAGGTCTCTGGAGCTGAGCCAGTATGTCAAAAAATTAAAAAAGAGAGCAGAAAGGTAGTGTTAATAGGGGACTCCACAGTGAGGGGGGCGGACAGGCGTTTGTGTGGACGTAGGCGTGAGTCGCAGATGGTGGTTTGTCTCCCTGGGGCTGGGATCCGGGATGTCTCTGGGTGTGTCCCAGACATCCTGAAAGGGGAGGGTGAGGAACCAGAGGTTGTAGTGCATATAGGTACTACTGACATAGGCAAGAGGGAGGCAGTCATGAAAAGGGACTATAGGGAACTGGGTAGGCAGCTGAGGATGAGGAAAGCGAAGGTAGTAATCTCAGGATTGCTGCCTGTGCCACGGGAGAATGAGGGCAGGAATGGAATGAGGTGGAGGGTGAATGCGTGGCTGAGGGACTGGTGTAGAGGGCAGGGATTTCAGTTCCTAGATCACTGGGACCTCTTTAGGGGCAGGTGTGACCTGTACAGTAAAGACGGGTGGCACTTGAATCCCAGGGGGACTAATATCTTAGTGGGAAGACTGGCTAAGGCTACCGGGGGGACTTTAAACTAGAAAGGATGGGGGGAGGGAATTGTGATGGTGAGACTGGGACCGAGGAGGTTAGCTCCCAGGTAGGGGAGGACTGCAGGCAGTATGAGAGGGAGGTTAGACAGGGGGTGGAGAAGGGAAATGCCCGGACTGAGGGGCTGAAGTGTATATATTTTAATGCAAGGAGTGTAGTGAATAAGGTAGATGAGCTTAGGGCGTGGATTGCTGCTTGGGAATGTGATGTGGTGGCCATTACGGAGACTTGGATGTCTCAGGGACAGGACTGGGTACTTCAGGTGCCAGGTTTCAGATGCTTCAGGAAGGACAGGGAGGGTGGCAGAAGAGGTGGTGGAGTGGCACTGTTGATCAGGGACAGTGTCATGGCTGCAGAGAAGGAGGATGCCGTGGAGGGACTATCTACAGAGTCTCTGTGGGTGGAAGTTACGAACAGCAAAGAGTCGAAAACTTTGCTGGGTGTTTTCTATAGGCCACCCAATAGTGACAGGGAAGTTGAGGTGCAGATAGGGAAACAGATTCTGGAGAGATGTTTTAATAACAGAGTTGTCGTGATGGGAGACTTTAATTTCCCAAACATTGACTGGAATATCCCTAGGGTAAGGGGTTTGGATGGGGAGGAGTTTGTTAGGTGTGTTCAGGAAGGTTTCCTGACACAGTACGTGGATAAGCCTACGAGAGGAGAGGCTGTACTTGACCTGGTGCTGGCAAATGAACCAGGATAGGTGTCGGATCTCTCGGTAGGAGAGCATCTCGGGGATGGAGATCGTAATTCTATCTCCTTCACAATTGCATTGGAACGAGATAGGATCAGGCAGGCTAGGAAGGTGTTTGTCTGGAGTAAGGGGAAATACAAAGATGTCAGGAAGTTACTTGGACAAATAAACTGGAAGGAGGCGTTCTTGGGGAAAAGTACCGAAGGAAGGTGGCGGATATTCAAGGAATGTTTGTCTGGAGCTCTGCACGACAACGTTCCGATGAGACAGGGAGGTTTTGGTAGGTTGAGGGAACCGTGGTGCACGAAGGCTGTGGTGAACTTTGTCAGGAGGAAAAGGAAGGTGTACAAAAGGTTCAGGGAACTCGGAGAGGTTAAGGATCTACAGGAGTATAAGGATTGTAGAAAGGAGCTTAAAAGGGAAATGAGGAGAGCCAGAAGGGGTCATGAGAAGACCTTGGCGGGTAAGATTAAGGAGAATCCCAAGGCCTTCTACAAATATGTGAAAAATAAAAGGATGAGAAGAGAAGGGATAGGACCTATAAAAGGTGAAGGGGGAAAGGTCTGTGTGGAACCGGAAGAAATGGCAGAGGTGCTTAATGAGTACTTTGCCTCAGTATTCACGGTGGAAGCTCATCCGGGAGATTTTGCTACAGGTTTGCAGCAGATGGAAAAGATTGAGTTTGTGGATATTAAGGAAGAGGATGTGTTAGAACTTTTGAATTCTATCAAGATAGATAAGTCTCCGGGACCAGATGGGATGTACCCCAGGATACTGTGGGAGGCGAGGGAGGTGATTGCAGAGCCCCGGCGATGATCTTTGCGTCATCAATGGAGACGGGAGAGGTTCCGGAGGGTTGGAGGATTGCGAATGTGGTCCCTATTTTCAAGAAAGGTAACAGAGATAGCCTGGGAAATTACCGACCGGTGAGTCTGACCTCAGTGGTTGGTAAGCTGATGGAGAGGCTTCTGAGGGACAAGATTTACGACCATTTGGAGAGGTTTGACATGATCAGGAATAGTCAGCATGGATTTGTCAAGGGCAGGTCGTGCCTTACGAGCCTAGTTGAGTTCTTCGAAAATGTGACTGAACACATTGACAAAGGAAGTGCCGTGGACGTGGTGCACATGGACTTCAGCAAGGTGTTTGATAAGGTCCCCCATGCAAGACTTCTTGAGAAGGTGAGAGGGCATGGGATCCAAGGGCCTTTGGCCTTGTGGATCCAGAACTGGCTTGCCTGCAGAAGGCAGAGAGTGGTTGTGGATGGGTCTTTTTCTGAATGGAGGTCAGTCACCAGTGGAGTGCCCCAGGGATCTGTTCTGGGACCCTTGCTGTTTGTCATTTTCATAAATGACCTGGATGAGGAAATGGAGGGATGGGTAAGTAAGTTCGCTGATGACACGAAGGTCGGTGGTGTTGTGGATGATCTGGAAGGATGTCAAAAGTTGCAGCAGGACATAAATAGGATGCAGGACTGGGCGGAGAAGTGGCAGATGGACTTCAACGCGGATAAATGCGTAGTCGTCCATTTTGGCAGAACCAACGGGATGAACGAGTACACTATCAAGGGCAGGAGTCTTAGTAGTGTTGAAGAGCAGAAGGATCTTGGGGTCCGGGTCCACAGGACTCTTAAATCGGCCTCACAGGTGGAGGAGGTGGTCAAGAAGGCGTATGGTGTACTGGCCTTCATTAATCGAGGGATTGAGTTTAGGAGTTGGGAGGTAATGCTGCAACTTTATAAGACCCTTGTCAGGCCTCATTTGGAGTACTGTGCGCAGTTCTGGTCGCCTCACTATAGGAAGGACGTAGAAGCTATTGAAAGGGTACAGAGGAGATTTACAAGGATGTTGCCTGGACTGGGAGGCATGCCTTATGAAGATAGGTTGAGGGAGCTGGGACTCTTCTCCCTGGAGAGACGAAGGTTGAGAGGCGACCTGATAGAGGTTTATAAAATGTTGAGAGGAATAGATAGGGTGGATTCTCAGAGGCTATTTCCCCGGGTTGAAATGGTCGCTACGAGAGGACACAGATTTAAGGTGTGGGGAGGCAAGTACAGAAGTGATGTTAGGGGTAAGTTTTTCACTCAGAGGGTGGTGAGTGAATGGAATCGGCTGCTGTCGGTGGTGGTGGAGGCGAACTCGCTGGGGTCTTTTAAAAGACTTCTGGATGAGTATATGGGGTTTAATGGGATTGGGGGTTATAGATAGGTCTATAGATTGGTAGGTGTTGATGTGATCGGCGCAACTCGTGGGCCGAAGGGCCTGTTTGTGCTGTAGTGTTCTATGGACGGTGACCCAGACACACACACAGACAGACACACCCACACACACACACACACACACAGACACACAGACACAGACACACACACACATACACACATACACACACACATACACACTCACACACAGACACACACACACAGACTCACACACACACAGACTCACACACACAGACACACACTCACACACATACACACACACAGACACACACACAGACAGACACACACACACACAGACAGACAGACACACACACACACAGACACACAGACACAGACACACACACACACACAGGCACACACACACACACACACACACACACACACTCACACACAGACACACACTCACACACACACTCACACACAGACACACACACATACACACACACACACTCACACACTCACACACACACACAGACACACACACACACACTCACACAGACACACACACACACACATAAGAACATAAGAAATAGGAGCAGGAGTAGGCCATCTAGCCCTTCGAGCCTGCCCCGCCATTCAATAAGATCATGGCTGATCTGCCGTGGCTCAGTTCCACTTTCCCGCCCTCTCCCCATAACCCTTAATCCCCTCTCTTATCAAAAACCCATCAACCCGCATCTTAAAAACAGACACACACACACACACACACACACACACACACACACACAAGGTCACTCTTAGTTGGGTCTAACGTCCTGAGCTGATTCCGCAGAGCCCAGAACCGTCTCCAGGCGAGCGAGAGAATTGAGCCATCTCCCCGCCCACCCCCCCACACCTCCCCTTGACCTTGGCGGTGAGCCGCCATCTTGAATGGCTCCGTGCCGTCGGGTGACCCAGAGTGACCCTTGAACGTAGGACATCGAACGCTGGGAAGGAGCCGTTCTTGAGTCGGTCGGGACGTGACCTCAGACTTTTGTACCTCTTTCCCCGAGGGAAGACGGTAGATGGGAGAGTGTCCGGGGGTGGGGAGGGGGGGTTGGTCCTTATAGTGTCTATAACTGACTTGGAAGAGGCAGTAAGTGGTGCGATCAACAAATTTGCTGATGACACTAAGATGTCTGGATTGGGGGGCAGTGAGGAGCAGTGTCTGGGAATACAACGGGATATCGATAGGCTGGGATATTGGGCAGATATATGGCAAACGGAGTTTAATCCGGATAAACGTGAGGTGATGCATTTTGGCCAGAATAATGTCGGGGGGAGTTACATGATAAAGGGTAAGCCTATAAAGAGTATAGAAATGCAGCGAGACCTGGGGGTGCAAGTGCACAAGTCTTTGAAGGTGGCAGTACAGGTGGAGAGTGTGGTGAAGAAAGCCTATGGTATGTTAGCCTTTATAGGAAGGGGTATAGAATATAAGAGCTGGAGTCTAATGTCGCAGTTGTACAGATCGTTGGTTAGGCCGCATTTGGAGTATTGCGTCCAGTTCTGGTCGCCTTACTACCGGAAGGACGTGGAGACTCTGGAGAGAGTGCAGAGGAGGTTTACCAGGATGTTGTCTGGTATGGAAGATCTGGGGTATGAGGAAAGATTGAGCAAATTGGGGCTGTTTTCCCTTGAAAGACGGTGACTGAGGGGGGATCTAATGGAGGTGTATAAGATTATGAAGGGTCTCGATAGAGGCAACAGTGGGAAGCTATTTCCTGTGTAACCCGCACTTCATTGCCGTGTCAATGTCAGCGGCTCAAGGGAGAAGGTTTCAGTGTTTAACCTCACTGCTGGCCACTCGGCCCATCTCTCTCTGTGTCAAACTTACTAATCCTACCCCCCGCCGACTCCCCACCCAGTCATCGCCAGAGAGAAAGAGAGAGAGACGGAATATTTTGCAACGAGGATTTTTATTGAAAATTTCGCTGGAAGTTGGAGTCAGCACCAATCGCAAATGGACAACTCTCTGCCCAACCGCTTGTCCACTCTGTGTCCCCCACCCCAGCCCCGACCCCGCCTCTCGTTACCGTCATCTCTCCAACCCCACAGCCCTCCCCTCCCCTTCCCTACCAGGCGGCAAACTCACAACCCCACATTCCTATCGAGCCCCACAGTGTGTGTGTGTGTGCGTGTGTGTGTGTGTGTGCGCGCGTGCGGGTGGGATAGTTTAGTTGGGGGGGGGTTAGGGTTACGGCGAT